>NC_046967.1:1288614-1363614 GCF_009769545.1 Cyclopterus lumpus
GTCAATAATGAAGCAAAGAAACGTGAACAATTCTCTGCTTCTCGAATGCTTTTTTCTATTTTATATAGTTTTAAATTAAATAGGTTTAAAACTGTTTGTAACACTTGTTTAAAAAATAATAAACATATTTACTGATGTGAAAATAGTGTCAGCGAATAAAATGAATAAATATGGTGATACATACACAATAAATCTGCATATAAAACACACTGTGTGAATCCGCCTGCATGCTCTGGGCGCGCTGGCCCTTTAAGGCGTCAGCGGGGAGCCACGGGGCTTCCCACTGACGCCTTAAAGGGCCAGCGCGCCCCGCTGACAGGCCGTGGGCTGGCGTGGAGGGATCTGCCGTTTCTCTGGGCGCGTCCGGGCCTTCGCGACCCTCGCCGCCCACGCCTGTTGACGCCTGACACGTCTGCAGTCAGAGGGATGAGCGCGTGACAACGACGCCCTCCACCTCGTCCCCAAGGTGCGATTCGTCTGTAGGTGCGTTCGTTTTCTCTACGCGCAGAAAGGTCACAGCGCTCTGAAACCAAACCCCGCTTCGCAGCAGCCGAGGAGAAGAAGATGATGAAACAAAGCGCGCTACTGGGCGTGAGCAAAGTTGAGGCCGGCTTTGAAGTGAAGCCACACATTTTGCATGATTATCACTGTTAAGTTCTTGATCTGGAGCCAGCAGGCACGAACAACAACAGCAGCTTGGGATTAGTCTCCCCCCACTCACACGCCTACCTGCAGCATAAGTCCCTGACTCAATTAGAAAGAACCTCTGCAACTTAGGCTCCTCACAGACCCACACCGGCCTGCCCACTGCACCTCCTCACAGCACCTCCTCACAGCAGCTCCTCACGCACACAGACCCACACCGGCCTGCCCACTGCACCTCCTCACAGCACCTCCTCACAGCAGCTCCTCACGCACACAGACCCACACCGGCCTGCCCACTGCACCTCCTCACAGCAGCTCCTCACTGCAGCTCCTCACGCACACAGACCCACACCGGCCTGCCCATTGCACCTCCTCACAGCACCTCCTCACAGCAGCTCCTCACAGCAGCTCCTCACGCACACAGACCCACACCGGCCTGCCCACTGCACCTCCTCACAGCACCTCCTCACAGCAGCTCCTCACGCACACAGACCCACACCGGCCTGCCCACTGCACCTCCTCACAGCAGCTCCTCACGCACACAGACCCACACCGGCCTGCCCACTGCACCTCCTCACAGCACCTCCTCACTGCAGCTCCTCACAGCAGCTCCTCACGCCCACAGACCCACACCGGCCTGCCCACTGCACCTCCTCACAGCAGCTCCTCACGCACACAGACCCACACCGGCCTGCCCATTGCACCTCCTCACAGCACCTCCTCACTGCAGCTCCTCACGCACACAGACCCACACCGGCCTGCCCACTGCACCTCCTCACAGCAGCTCCTCACACACACAGACCCACACCGGCCTGCCCACTGCACCTCCTCACAGCAGCTCCTCACGCACACAGACCCACACCGGCCTGCCCACTGCACCTCCTCACAGCACCTCCTCACTGCAGCTCCTCACGCACACAGACCCACACCGGCCTGCCCACTGCACCTCCTCACAGCACCTCCTCACAGCAGCTCCTCACAGCAGCTCCTCACGCACACAGACCCACACCGGCCTGCCCACTGCACCTCCTCACAGCACCTCCTCACTGCAGCTCCTCACGCACACAGACCCACACCGGCCTGCCCACTGCACCTCCTCACAGCAGCTCCTCACGCACACAGACCCACACCGGCCTGCCCACTGCACCTCCTCACAGCACCTCCTCACTGCAGCTCCTCACAGCAGCTCCTCACGCACACAGACCCACACCGGCCTGCCCACTGCACCTCCTCACAGCACCTCCTCACTGCAGCTCCTCACAGCAGCTCCTCACGCCCACAGACCCACACCGGCCTGCCCACTGCACCTCCTCACAGCACCTCCTCACAGCACCTCCTCACGCACACAGACCCACACCGGCCTGCCCACTGCACCTCCTTACAGCAGCACCTCCTCACAGCAGCTCCTCACAGCACCTCCTCACAGCAGACTAAAGCACACACTGATCAGACCTCAGGGCCGACGCACACGCAGGAAATAAGATCCATCTGCCGTTAATTAAATATCGCACATCGTCCACGGAGGTTTCTGCCTGCGTCTCCGTCTTTGGGGGAATTTGACAGGATATATATATTATATATATATATATATATAATATATATATATATATATATAATATATATATATATATATATATATATATATATGAAATTCAAAAGGAATGCAAGTGTTGAAACAAGTTCAGGTCACGTCAGGAAGTAAATGTGAGTTTAAGCTTTAATGTGGCCCCCAGCGTGGAGCGTGACCCAGGAGCTCACCGCCACGTCGGCCAATCAGAAGTCTCCCTGGACCAGAGATGCAGCTACAAGCTGCGAAGATACACATTTAAAATGAGTTAACTTCGCTCTCTATTTGCTCTGTTTGTGGTCTCCTCCAACCTCTCTAGCGGCTAAATGCTCCACTATGGGGAGGGGGCCAAACGGGGCGGCCGGAGGGGCCAAACGGGGGGGGCCAGAGGGGGCCCAGACGGGCCAAGCGGGGGGGCCAGAGGGGCCAAACGGGGAGGGGGCAGAGGGGGCCCAGGCGGGGCCGGACTGCTGGGCCTCCGGCCGCCCACGGAGAGGCCTGGCTGGGTGGGCGTCATCTATGGAGCGATTGATCCCAGACACAAAGTCTCCCTGTTGTCCTGCAGCAGCTCAGAGGCTCTGCAACCTGTACGAGTACTACGAGTACTACGAGTACTACGAGTACTAGTACTACTACACTATGTAACATTACTCTACATCATATGTAGTCAGCTAAGTGGGTTAGATGTACTGTGATAGTAGTGAAACGTGGTACCCACCCCCCCCATTGTGACCGGTGGATGAAACGTGGTACCCCCCCCCCATTGTGACCGGTGGATGAAACGTGGTACCCCCCCCCCCATTGTGACCGGTGGATGAAACGTGGTACCCCCCCCACCCCATTGTGACCGGTGGATGAAACGTGGTACCCCCCCCCCCCATTGTGACCGGTGGATGAAACGTGGTACCCCCCCCCCCCATTGTGACCGGTGGATGAAACGTGGTACCCCCCCCCCCCCATTGTGACCGGTGGATGAAACGTGGTACCCCCCCCCCATTGTGACCGGTGGATGAAACGTGGTACCCCCCCCCCCCCCCATTGTGACCGGTGGATGAAACGTGGTACCCCCCCCCCCCCATTGTGACCGGTGGATGAAACGTGGTACCCCCCCCCCCCCATTGTGACCGGTGGATGAAACGTGGTACCCCCCCCCCCCCATTGTGACCGGTGGATGAAACGTGGTACCCCCCCCCCCCCCCATTGTGACCGGTGGATGAAACGTGGTACCCCCCCCCCCATTGTGACCGGTGGATGAAACGTGGTACCCCCCCCACCCCATTGTGACCGGTGGATGAAACGTGGTACCCCCCCCCCCCATTGTGACCGGTGGATGAAACGTGGTACCCCCCCCTCCCATTGTGACCGGTGGATGAAACGTGGTACCCCCCCCCCCCCCATTGTGACCGGTGGATGAAACGTGGTACCCCCCCCTCCCATTGTGACCGGTGGATGAAACGTGGTACCCCCCCCCCCCATTGTGGTGGTAATTTCCTTCATAAAGATGCGTGTCTTCTCTAAATGTGATTATATGAACTGAATGCTGCATAACGCGCCGTAACGAGCTTAAGATGTTTTAAAATCCATTAGCACGCTGACAACGGGGGAGACCCCCCAAGGAGACCTTCAAGGGGGACCAGATCAAAACCACAGCGGGACCCGGGACGCTTCCCTCAGGAGCCCCTGGTCTAGGGTCTAGGATCCAGGACTTATTACAAGTCATTACAAGATGGAATAAACCAATGAGAGCCTTTGAGGACCTCTAAACGTCCAATCACTGACCTCCGTTTGGGGGAGGAGCCTGTGACTCAATCAAATGAGGCGACAGGCGACAGGGCGGCGTCCTCACTCTGCCGTGCAACCGTCGGCAAGGCCGGCGGGTTGATGCCGGAGCGACCGTGACAGCTGTCGGCTCTCATGAGCCTGACGACGAGGAACCGGACGGCTGGAAGTTCCTTCGTGAACACAGAACATCAGCAAAGGACTCAACGTGTCGTCATGACGTGTTTACGCCAACGTCACCAATAACCCTTCAAATGCTTTACATTCAAAGATCATAATATTACTACACAGGCACAAGTCGTTTCTTTGAGTTTGTTAGGACTGCCTCCCCTGAACCTCTCGTCTTGGGTCAGGAAGTGACCTCTGACCTCTGCAGAGTCCAGGGCGGAGCCGTCATGACCTTGGTTCCACAGACTCCGCCTCCCCAGAGAGGAAAAAGAAGATATCAGAGCGACTGATGCCTTTTATTTTTAGGTTATCAGGTTTCATCATTTCAATAGAAATGCGCTGTTTGTGGAGAAAAAGAGAGAAAAGAGCTGAAAGGATATAAAACATATCTTTTTTTTACTAATTTCAAAAGCTGATGCGTGTTTTGATGTCGAATAAAAATCTAAATAAAAGAACAATTAGACATTTTTAAACCCCATTAGAACATAAAAAGAGAATCCCATGAATGCTGCTGCAGTGCCCACAAGCAAGGCACCTCGTTTGTTCCAGTGATTGGAGACGTCCGCAGGTCGCAGCACCCCTGGGTGCCACTGGCATTGACGACGTGCAGCGGCTTCTGGTCGTGACACCCTGGAATGAAACGGCGTGCGGTTCATTACGAGGCGAGACAAAACAACTCTCCACGGATCTCAGACAGGCCGAGCGCGCCAAGACGCTCTCTTTATTTATATAAATATATATTTATATAAATATATATTTACCACAGCACAGTCTAGTTCTTGAGGAAGCCTATTACTGTCCTCCCACACACACACACACACATCAGCAGCAGGCGCACCACGACCTCAATAACCCTCCACACACACATCCAGAGGCGGGTTCACACACACACACACAGCGCTACTGCCACCCAGTGGAGGGGTACTGCACTTACTGCAAGTATGTGACATACTTTTACATTAATCATGGAGATTATATTCTTTAATTAACAATGTCTACATGATTTATTACCACGTAAATACTTAAAGCAATTTAATTAGGCTGGTCCTCACAAGGCCAGTAAAACCAACTCGAGTGATAAACATTTAATTCTATATTATATTATGACCATCAGGAGTAAGTGACAACGATGCAGTTTGTTTTGGAAAGAAAAAACATTGTTTAATTGTTTAATTGACAGAGAAACGACCCCAAAACACAGAAGGCTGAGAAAAGTTTGGAACCGGAAACAAACCAGTAAATACGGCCAGTCGGCTATATTATATTATATTATATATATATATATATATATATATATATATATATATATATATATATATATATATATATATATATATATGTATGCAGCTTCAACTGGGAAATATTGGAAGCAGGCGTCAAGAAGACCGTCAGTACGACATCCCATAATAATAATAATAATAAGTTAGGACAATAACGACGATGACAGGAAGAGGCACTTCTTCAGTAAATTATATAAATATTTTAACTGTGATGCAACAAAAGGAATCTCAGTTCCCCAAAAGGCCACAGAGGAAAGGAAATGAGGAAAGGAGTCCAATAATAACTAAGAGCAGGATTTATGTTTCATTTAAAAACTCTAAAATGTGATCAGTTTCAAGAACAACCTCAGATATTAATACAAAATAAATTTAAGTGTGACTTAAATGCTTTAAAATCTCAATTTCAGAACTTTTTACTCTTTAAATTAAGTTATTAAATAACTGAAGATAAATAAGGTGCACGGCGCCAAAAGGTGCGTTGGATTCGACCACCTCTGAGAGGAAAACGGCCACAATCCCTGCATCTCACTCCTGTGACTCACTCCTGCATCTCACTCCTGCATCTCTCACTCCTGCGTCTCACGCCTGCGTCTCACTCCTGCGTCTCACTCCTGCGTCTCACGCCTGCGTCTCACGCCTGCGTCTCACTCCTGCATCTCACTCCTGCATCTCACTCCTGTATCTCTCACGCCTGCATCTCTCACGCCTGCATCTCTCACGCCTGCGTCTCACTCCTGCATCTCTCACGCCTGCATTTCTTACGCCTGCGTCTCACTCCTGCGTCTCACGCCTGCGTCTCACTCCTGCATCTCACTCCTGCATCTCACTCCTGTATCTCTCACGCCTGCATCTCTCACGCCTGCATCTCTCACGCCTGCGTCTCACTCCTGCATCTCACTCCTGCATCTCTCACTCCTGTACCTCTCACTCCTGTACCTCTCACACCTGCGTCTCACCCCATGAAACGACCCAGAGTCCTAAAAAACGTTATATAAAAACTCCCCAAAATTATGTACACGCTTTACAATTAAAGAGTTAGTGGAGCTGCAGGCGTCCGTCTGACGGGGTGCGTTTGTTTTTTGTCCTCGTTACGAGTCTGCGGCGTTCGGCTGCGTGGGTGTGTCTGTGCCGTCATCGCCAGCCGCCGCCTGGACGTCAGGTGCCTAGCAACGAGAGGAACACAACAGTGATGGAGGAACACCATCGGCACCAGCTGGAGCCAACGAGATCTTCAGCCTCCAACATGGCCGGCGCTGACGTCACCGGAGACGTCCTTAAGGCGCCACGACACGGGGGCGTGGGGAGGCTCGTCAACATGCAGGAACCAACGCGCCCACACACCCATACACATGAGTCACTGGGATCAGTACATGCGTCAACACACACACACACACACACATAGTGAACACCTCCATGCACATGCACACAGTAGTTTTCCATCGACAACAACATCTCACCTGTCTTCAGAGGGAGAGCGTGTGTGTGTGTGTGTGTGTGTGAGAGAGGGGAGGAAGTGTCAGAACGTTACGGTTAATGACTCAACGGATTAAAACATTAAAACAGTGAACACTTCAATGTATTTAAATAACACGTGTTCTTCACCTGCAGCGGTTGCGTCTCTGGCGCCCGTTTCTTCATCATCTCCTTCACCTGGACGATGGCGAAGACCACGGTGACCCAGGGGGCGCCGGAGAGCACCCAGGCCGGCCTGTTCACGTCCTCCTGGTCCTCCTGGTGTTTGGTCTTCCTCACGGGGGACGCGGCCGCCTTGCTAACGGGGGCGGGGCTACCGGCGGCGGACCGGCTCTGCACCAGGTCGATGGTGGCGATGGGAACCGAGCTAGAGGGAACCGGGATGTTCTCCGCCAGCATCTTGTCCTCTGAGGGAAGATGAGAAGCTGAAGTTAACCCGAAGCCTGGAGAAGAAGAACACTGAAGCACGAGCTCCACCCACCTTTCCCCTCGGCCTCTCCACTCAGACACTGGATGAGGGCGAAGACGAGGAGGATGACGAGGGACGCCATGCCGATTCCCCTGAACGTCTCCGCAGCGCCTGCAAACAGGAGGGAGGGACACGCTGAGTGACAGCTAGAGGTCTGCTTCGTTCTCCAGGAAGCACGGTTTCAGTCTCAGTACCGAAGTAGTTGACGAACACCCCGCCCACCATGGCCCCGCAGCCGCGGCCCAGGCCCAGGTGGAGGCCCTGCAGGATGCCCTGCGCCGACGTCCTCAGGGCCGGAGGCACCGCCGCACTCAGGAAGGAGATGCAGGCTGCCCAAACCGAGGCGTGGGTCACACCTGGAGGACACACGGGGACAGACACGGGTCACAGGCGGAGGAGGAGACTACTCGGACATGAACAACATATATATTTATATTACACACACAGTATTGTTCTTCTTTGCCCTCGAGGAGGAACAGCTGAGTCTCCTCACTCCTCTGAGAGTGTTTTGGCTCAAGTTTCAGTGG
This sequence comes from Cyclopterus lumpus, assembly GCF_009769545.1. NCBI lineage: Eukaryota > Metazoa > Chordata > Actinopteri > Perciformes > Cyclopteridae > Cyclopterus > Cyclopterus lumpus. The sequence continues at coordinate 1,296,523 of NC_046967.1, forward strand.
TAAAAGTCTCACTTTATTTATCAGGGTGACAAACTGTGATCACAACAAGTGAAAGACGATTAACAGTAACAATTAATTCATTAATTAACACATACTGAGCTCTGATTTGTTTAAAAACATCACTTCTTTTTCACATGTTCGTGTCCCTCTTACTTTTCCCTTTCTTTGTAAATACCTCACTATAAATGTATTTTTATATATATATATATATATATCCATCCATCCATTTTCAATACCGCTTATCCTCATTAGGGTCGCGGGGGCGCTGGAGCCTATCCCAGCTGACATAGGGCGAAGGCAGGGGACACCCTGGACAGGCCGCCAGTCCATCGAGGGCATATATATATATATATATATAGTATAATTGTAAACTAAAAGTGTTTGTATTTGTATGGCTAATATTACTATCTGCATCATAACTCTTGTTATTAAAGTAACTCAACATTACGACCATGACAGTAATTAAAGATTGGTTTATTTTAGTAAAAGAAATTATTTTTTTCCCTGTTTGACTTCTGCAGATATTACAGATCTATTACAGATGTATTACTAAGTAATAAAACAACAACAAGAAATTGCATAAGAGAAAATGCTTTTAGATTAGCAATAAGAGAACTTAACCTTTTTTAGAAACAGTGTAAAATATCACTATTTATACTAAATTCACAAGTTTTATTATTTGACGGTTTATACGAGTTATTTACTGCTCAAAATATAACGAATGAGAATTAAACGTCCTTCTGAAGCTTTATTTTGCCAACTTCCTGTCTGAAGTCACATGACCGTGGCCACGCCTTCTTAAAGGGCCGGTCGCATCACGATGACATAACTTTTCATTGTTGGTCAAACAGACAAAACAAGCATCGAACTGGTTTTCACTGGTTTACTCAGAGAGGCGTCTGTTTTCTGAAGGTGGGAATCTAAGCACACACACACACACACACACACACACACACACACACACACACACACACACACACACACACACACACACACACACACACACACACACACACACACACACACACACACACACACACACACACACACACACACACACACACACACGGCGTAATTGTTAAATGTATAATATGATTTTATTTGGGGCATAAACGTGCCTTGACTTTTGAAACTACAGTGCCTATAGTGCAATTTGTAAGCCTATATTTGTTTACATTTGTTTTTAGATGGGCACCATTAAAAGTATGCCTAATTAAATATGAGCAGTTCCTTTAATCCTGAAGGTAAAGGCGTGTTGGAGGTGTGAAGGCAGACATGTACAACAACTCCAGGCAGACCTGGTGTTGTTGTACATGTCTGCCTTCACACCTCACGCCTTTATGTCATATTACAGGAGGCTGAACAGCAGGCGGCCTGATTAGCATCCTGTTGGACAAACAGCTGCTTCCTGTCGCGTCCCCGGGGTCCTAGCTTCCACCTCCCCCGCCTGCAGATGGAGAAGCGGTACCTTGAAGGACCTCCATGGGCAGGATAGTCCAGGCGTTCTTCAGGTAGGAGATGTACAGGTAGCGAATGGTGTTGCAGGCCAGCCCGATGTACAGCACCCTGAGAGGGAAAAGATGGAGGACATACATGAGAAAAGTCTGTGTGTGTGTGTGTGTGTCTGGTGTGTGTCTGGTGTGTGTGTGGTGTGTGTCTGTGTCTGGTGTGTGTGTGGTGTATGTGGTGTGTGTGTCTTGTGTGTGTGGTGTGTGTCTGGTGTGTGTGTGGTGTGTGTCTGGTGTGTGTGTGGTGTGTGTGTGGTGTGTGTCTGGTGTGTGTGGTGTGTGTCTGGTGTGTGTGTGGTGTGTGTGTGGTGTGTGTCTGGTGTGTGTGTCTGTGTCTGGTGTGTGTCTGGTGTGTGTCTGGTGCGTGTCTGGTGTGTGTCTGGTGTGTGTGTGGTGTGTGTCGTGTGTGAGTGTGGTGTGTGTCTGGTGTGTGTGTGGTGTGTGTCGTGTGTGAGTGTGGTGTGTGTCTGGTGTGTGTGTGGTGTGTGTCTGGTGTGAGTGTGGTGTGTGTGTGGTGTGTGTGTGGTGTGTGTCTGGTGTGTGTCTGGTGTATGTGGTGTGTGTGGTGTGCGTCTGGTGTGTCTGTGTGGTGTGTTTCTGGTGTGTGTCTGGTGTGTGTCTGGTGTATGTGGTGTGTGTGGTGTGCGTCTGGTGTGTCTGTGTGTGGTGTGTGTCTGGTGTGTGTCTTGTGTGCGTCTGGTGTGTGTGTCTGGTGTGTGTGGTGTGCGTCTGGTGTGTGTGTCTGGTGTGTGTGGTGTGTGTCTGGTGTGTGTCTGGTGTGTGTCTAGTGTGTGTCTAGTGTGTGTGTGTGTGTGGTGTGTGTCTGGTGTGTGTGTGGTGTGTGTCTGGTGTGTGTCTGGTGTATGTGGTGTGTGTCTTGTGTGCGTCTGGTGTGTGTGTGTGGTGTGTGTGGTGTGCGTCTGGTGTGTGTGTGGTGCGTGTCTGGTGCGTGTCTGGTGTGTGTCTGGTGTATGTGGTGTGTGTGGTGTGCGTCTGGTGTGTCTGTGTGTGGTGTGTGTCTGGTGTATGTGGTGTGTGTGTCTTGTGTGCGTCTGGTGTGTGTGTCTAGTGTGCGTCTGGTGTGTGTCTGGTGTGTGTGGTGTGTGTCTGGTGTATGTGGTGTGTGTCGTGTGTGGTGTGTGTCTGTGGTGTGTCTGGTGTGTGTGTGGTGTGTATCTGGTGTATGTGGTGTGTGTGTCTTGTGTGTGTCTGGTGTGTGTGGTGTGTGTCTGGTGTGTGTGTGGTGTGTGTGTGGTGTGTATCTGGTGTATGTGGTGTGTGTGTCTTGTGTGTGTCTGGTGTGTGTGGTGCGTGTCTGGTGTGTGTGTGGTGTGTGTCGTGTGTGTGGTGTGTGTCTGTTGTGTGTCTGGTGTGTGTGGTGTGTGTCTGGTGTGTGTGTGGTGTGTGTGGTGTGTGTCTGGCGTGTGTGTGGTGTGCGTCTGGTGTGTGTGTGGTGCGTTTCTGGTGCGTGTCTGGTGTGTGTCTGGTGTATGTGGTGTGTGTGGTGTGCGTCTGGTGTGTCTGTGTGTGGTGTGTGTCTGGTGTATGTGGTGTGTGTGTCTTGTGTGCGTCTGGTGTGTGTGTCTAGTGTGCGTCTGGTGTGTGTCTGGTGTGTGTGGTGTGTGTCGTGTGTGGTGTGTGTCTGTGGTGTGTCTGGTGTGTGTGTGGTGTGTATCTGGTGTATGTGGTGTGTGTGTCTTGTGTGTGTCTGGTGTGTGTGGTGTGTGTCTGGTGTGTGTGTGGTGTGTGTGTGGTGTGTATCTGGTGTATGTGGTGTGTGTGTCTTGTGTGTGTCTGGTGTGTGTGGTGCGTGTCTGGTGTGTGTGTGGTGTGTGTCGTGTGTGTGGTGTGTGTCTGTTGTGTGTCTGGTGTGTGTGGTGTGTGTCTGGTGTGTGTGTGGTGTGTGTGGTGTGTGTCTGGTGTGTGTGTGGTGTGTGTGTGGTGTGTGTGTGGTGTGTGTCTGGTGTGTGTCTGGTGTGTGTCTGGTGCGTGTGTGGTGCGTGTCTGGTGCGTGTGTGGTGCGTGTCTGGTGCGTGTGTGGTGTGTGTGTGGTGTGTGTGTGGTGTGTGTCGTGTGTGTGGTGTGTGTCTGGTGTGTGTGTGGTGTGTGTGTGGTGTGTGTCTGGTGTGAGTGTGGTGTGTGTCTGGTGTGTGTCTGGTGTGCGTGTGGTGTGTCTGGTGTGTGTGTGGTGTGCGTCTGGTGTGTGTCTGTTGTGTGTGTGGTGTGTGTCGTGTGTGTGTGGTGTGTGTCTGGTGTGTTTCTGGTGTGTGTGTGGTGTGTGTGTGGTGTGTGTCTGGTGTGTGTCTGGTGTGTGTGTGGTGTGTGTCTGGTGTGCGTGTGGTGTGTGTCTGGCGTGTGTGTGGTGTGTGTGGTGTGTGTGTGGTGTGTGTGTGTGGTGTGTGTCTGGTGTGCGTGTGGTGTGTGTGGTGTGTGTCTGGCGTGTGTGTGGTGTGCGTCTGGTGTGTGTGTGGTGCGTTTCTGGTGCGTGTCTGGTGTGTGTCTGGTGTATGTGGTGTGTGTGGTGTGCGTCTGGTGTGTCTGTGTGTGGTGTGTGTCTGGTGTATGTGGTGTGTGTGTCTTGTGTGCGTCTGGTGTGTGTGTCTAGTGTGCGTCTGGTGTGTGTCTGGTGTGTGTGGTGTGTGTCTGGTGTATGTGGTGTGTGTCGTGTGTGGTGTGTGTCTGTGGTGTGTCTGGTGTGTGTGTGGTGTGTATCTGGTGTATGTGGTGTGTGTGTCTTGTGTGTGTCTGGTGTGTGTGGTGTGTGTCTGGTGTGTGTGTGGTGTGTGTGTGGTGTGTATCTGGTGTATGTGGTGTGTGTGTCTTGTGTGTGTCTGGTGTGTGTGGTGCGTGTCTGGTGTGTGTGTGGTGTGTGTCGTGTGTGTGGTGTGTGTCTGTTGTGTGTCTGGTGTGTGTGGTGTGTGTCTGGTGTGTGTGTGGTGTGTGTGGTGTGTGTCTGGTGTGTGTGTGGTGTGTGTGTGGTGTGTGTGTGGTGTGTGTCTGGTGTGTGTCTGGTGTGTGTCTGGTGCGTGTGTGGTGCGTGTCTGGTGCGTGTGTGGTGCGTGTCTGGTGCGTGTGTGGTGTGTGTGTGGTGTGTGTGTGGTGTGTGTCGTGTGTGTGGTGTGTGTCTGGTGTGTGTGTGGTGTGTGTGTGGTGTGTGTCTGGTGTGAGTGTGGTGTGTGTCTGGTGTGTGTCTGGTGTGCGTGTGGTGTGTCTGGTGTGTGTGTGGTGTGCGTCTGGTGTGTGTCTGTTGTGTGTGTGGTGTGTGTCGTGTGTGTGTGGTGTGTGTCTGGTGTGTTTCTGGTGTGTGTGTGGTGTGTGTGTGGTGTGTGTCTGGTGTGTGTCTGGTGTGTGTGTGGTGTGTGTCTGGTGTGCGTGTGGTGTGTGTCTGGCGTGTGTGTGGTGTGTGTGGTGTGTGTGTGGTGTGTGTGTGTGGTGTGTGTCTGGTGTGCGTGTGGTGTGTGTGGTGTGTGTCTGGCGTGTGTGTGGTGTGTGTCTGGTGTGCGTGTGGTGTGTGTGTCTGGCGTGTGTGGTTTGCGTCTGGTGTGTGTCTGGTGTGTCTGGTGTGTGTGTGGTGTGTGTCTGGTGTGTCTGGTGTGTGTGTTGTGTGTGTCGTGTGTGTGTGTGGTGTGTGTCGTGTGTGTGTGTGGTGTGTGTCGTGTGTGTGGCGTGTCTGGTGTGTCTGGTGTGTTTGGTGTGTGTCTGGTGTGTCTGGTGTGTGTATGGTGTGTGTATGGTGTGTGTGGTGTGTGTCTGGTGTGTGTATGGTGTGTGTGGTGTGTCTGGTGTGTGTGTGTGGTGTGTGTCTGGTGTGTGTGGTGTGTCTGGTGTGTGTGTGGTGTGTGGTGTGTCTGGTGTGTGTCTGTGGTGTGTGTCTGGTGTGTGGTGTGTCTGGTGTGTGTCTGTGGTGTGTGTCTGGTGTGTGGTGTGTGTCTGGTGTGTGTATGGTGTGTGTGGTGTGTCTGGTGTGTGTCTGTGGTGTGTGTCTGGTGTGTGGTGTGTCTGGTGTGTGCGTGGTGTGTGCGTGGTGTGTTTCATGTCTCACGTGTCTCACATGTTTTATGACTCACATGTCACATGTCTCTCGTTTCTAACATGTTACATGTCTCAAATGTCTCACATGTTACATGTCTCACGTGTCTCACATGTCTAACATGTTACATGTCTCACATGTTACATGTCTCACATGTTACATGTCTCACATGTCTAACATGTTACATGTCTCACATGTCTCACATGTCTCACATGTTACATGTCTCACATGTTACATGTCTCACATGTCTAACATGTTACATGTCTCACATGTCTCACATGTTACATGTCTCACGTGTCTCACATGTCTAACATGTTACATGTCTCACATGTCTAACATGTTACATGTCTCACATGTCTAACATGTTACATGTCTCACATGTTACATGTCTCACATGTCTAACATGTTACATGTCTCACATGTCTCACATGTCTCACATGTTACATGTCTCTCGTCTCACATGTTACATGTCTCACATGTTACATCTCACGTGTCTCACATGTCTCTTGTGTCTCACATGTCTCATGTCTCACATGTCTCACGTGTTACATGTCTCACATGTTACATGTCACATGTCTCTCGTGTCTCACGTGTTACATGTCTCACATGTCTCTCGTGTCTCACGTGTTACATGTCTCTCGTGTCTCACGTGTTACATGTCTCACATGTCTCTCGTCTCACATGTTACATGTCTCACGTGTCTCACGGCCGTGAGGTGCGACCATGAATTCACCCGACAGACAGACATAGAATCTGTTATATGCGTTAACTCCAGAATAAAGTTGTTTAATGTTTGATGTTCTATGATTCAGCTGCTTTCTCCGTCTCACATGTTATGGAGGAAAGAAACGATGGTGACGAATGAATCAACAACCTCCGAGGCTGAAGAGGTCTCACCTGATGTGGCCGACCAGCTCGATGAACTTGTGGCTGGAGAAGTAGGCGGTGAGCTCTGAGACGTGGCTCACGACGGAGCAGACCCCGAACAGCGTGGTGGTGCCCCCCAGGTCCTCCAGGTGCCAGTACAGGAAGGTGAAGACGAAGCCGTAGCCGAAGCCCATGAACCAGGCCACGAAGAGGACGGAGCTGTAGCGCACGCTGCAGAGGAGCTTCAGCAGGTCGCTGTAGTGGAACTCCTGCGCAGCGTCGGGGCCGGCGGGAGTCGGGTCCGAGGACTCGGGCAGTGCCCCGGGGGGTCCCTCGTCCTCCGCCGCCACCCCCTCTGAAAGCTCCTGCTGGTAGTCGGCACCGTTCCCGAAGTGAAACTGTGTGGCGACGACGAACGCCACGGCCATCAGCACCCCGAAGGCGATGAAGGCGATCTTGTAGTTGTGGAGGCTGAGCACGGTGCAGCCCGTGCCGACGAGCTCCACGGTGAAGTACGTGTGGTCGCTCCAGATGCCCACCAGCAGCATGGCCAGACCCCAGCCCAGCGAGCCCCACATCCTCTGCAGGCCGTAGCGGTCGCGAGCCTTGCAGAGGTTCTGCAGGGTGACGGTGTCCACGATGGTGAGGGTGGGGGCTGCGAAGAACTCGCCCACGATGATGAGGAGCAGGATGAGCAGGAAGATGGTCTCCACCTGGTCCTTGTTGTAGACGATCTGGTAGTCCTTGGCTTTGGTCGGAGCTGGGGAGGTTGTGGTCGTGGTGGCGGGGAGGGTGGTGTTCGGCGCCAGCGGGGTGGTGTTCGGCACAAGTAGGGTGGTGTTCGGCGCCAGCGGGGTGGTGTCCGGCACAAGTAGGGTGGTGTTCGGCACCAGCGGGGTGGTGTCCGGCACAAGTAGGGTGGTGTTCTCCAGCGGAGAAGTAGCGTTGGCGTCTATGCTTCGCTCGTGCCGGTGATGAACGCCTATATAGGAGTCCAGGATCTCAGGAAGCCAATCGAGGTTCAGAAAGCTCCGGCGACTTCTGGTGTGGTTGGAGGAGGAGTTGATGGAGTTGGTGGAGTTGCTCAACTGCGTGAAGTTATCCAGCGGGAGCATCGTCGTCATGGGCGCCGCCGCCGTCGTCGCTTCAGCACCCATCTCCTCACACACCATCTGAGCCGGTTTCACGAAGCCGATGCCGCAGTTGAAGACCAACCAGCACACGACCGAAAACAGCAGCACCGCCTTCCCTTTCTGGAAGCGGTCCGCCACCAACCCCCAGAAGGGGGCGCTGCAGAACTCGATGAAGTAGCGGATGCCGACCAGCAGCCCGCTGCGGCTGGCCGACATGCCGAGCTGCTTGTAGTACACGGCCAGCAGAGGGTGCAGCGAGCCGTAGGCGGCGAAGAAGAAGAAGTAGAAGACTTTGGAGACGAGGAGGCGGCTGTTGATGCGGAGGCACATCCTCTCGCAGCAGTCTATGTGCGCCGCCGGCTGCTCGGGCGCCGTGTCCGAGGCGCCGTCAGAGGCGCCGTCTGAGGGGGCGTCCGGCGGCGGCGGCGGCGGCGGCGGAGCAGAAGCGCCCGCCGGCTTGCCCAGCACATACTTCCCCTTCTGCTCCTCCTCGTCATCGGACAGGATGGCGACCTTGTCGTCAGCGGGCATATCTGGAAGATAAGGAAATGAGGGTGAGAGCGGCGGCCAATAAATGTCGGATCTATTTACATTACTTTTCATTTAGCTGACGCTTTTATCCAAAGTGACTTACAATCATGTTACATTCATACAATGTAGAACAGTTCAGGGTTAAGTGTCTTGCTCAAGGACACATCAACTAGGGCGGGGATTGAACCGCCAACCCCCTGATTGAAAGACGGACCTGCTAACCCAGTCGCCCTGTATTTTGGTCTGCTGCTATATTTGGTCTGCTCTGTGAAACCAAAATCATGCATGATGATGGAGCCCTGTAAATATCATTAAATTAAATATATATTTATATATCTCTATGTGTGCCTTTACATGTACCGACATTAAACAAGCTAGTAACATAAATAGACGTTTTGGGGTAGTATCAAATGAAAAGTGATCATTCAGGTGATATTATGGGATATAACGGCTCATAAAACAGACACAGGCCCAAAAGGTGAAACATTTTGATATCTTAATACATTGTAAAAGATTAGATATCATTTTTAAAGCATTTAGATGTGAAACCTTCATTTAATTAATGAAAACAACATAAACAAGGGATAATTTCTCTACTTTTTAGTGAGTTATTCAACGTAACTCCAGCAGAAGAGTTACTGTACCTTCTGAAATATAACTACTCCAGCACTGGCTATAGTCCCTGAACCATCAGTGAAGTGACTTCCGGTTTGACGAACCGGCCGCTGCAGGGCCCCGGACCCCCGCTTGAACCCCGTGTGGCCGTCACCGAGGAGCCCATGCGGAAGTGATTGTCATCTTGAACAAAGCTCGCTCATTTAAGCCGAACAAGCCAACATTCACTAATGAACCGGAGACCGGGGCGATGACGAAAAGACGGTGAAAGCGTCGGGAGCGAGGCACCTGCTGTTATCCAGCCGCCTCAATTAGAGTCTCCACGTCCCGAGACACGCGCACACACACGTCAAATAAAACGTTTCCACACAAAGCACACGCACGAAGCACACACACACACACAAGGCTCACCTGCTCAGGTCGCCGCTCCCGTTAAACGATGACTGCGCAGTTTCTGCCTTCTTTTGCGGTCATTGTTCACTCATAAACGGCCATAAACGTGGTTCGGACCCTCCGGAGCGTGTTTTCTATGTTATCGTTGAGTTCAATAGTTTCTCCGTATTGTGAGCAGCAGCAGCAGCTCGTCAAACCGGAGCTCCCACCTGTCCGACCGTCAAGTCCGCCGTGATGGATGCCACGGCTTCCGGCCGGCGCTTTCAAAATAAAACGCAGTCGTATATTATATGGACTTTATGGAAGGAAGCTAAACTTTTTTTTTTTTGTGCTTTATTAATAACTTGTGATTAGTTTGTATATGTGCTGTGTGGGTATACTTTGACATGATGGATTTTGTTTCCGGAGACAATACTGTGCTTTTATTCTGTTAACATCCGGTCACGTCTAAATGCTGTGCGCTTGATGCAGCAGCGCGGCTCCACCTAATCATTTCCATAAAAGGGGAAACTTCCATTAATCATAGCAAAAACAATTTGAAAATGAGTCTGTAGAATACAGTAGAATATATAACAATAAACCGTAAACTCACCACAATGCAGCACAGGAGGGAGAGGGGGGGGGATGTCCCTACAGTGACTTCAAAGGATATTATAGCAACTTACACATATTGATATAATTGAATCATATGTCATAATGTTATTTTCAAAGCCATGCATCTGTGTTACCTGCAGGGGGCGCTGTAGACACATTGTCTTGTGTGTATCTTAAATAAAAGCTTTTAGTCAATAAAAGGTCACAACTTGCCTTTAATGTGAGGAACATTGAAAACACACTGAAACACGAGAACCCTGAAACGTGAGCGCGTTTCAGAGGGCCGGCCTCAGTAGTCCGACTCGTCCGAAAGCTCTCCCTGCTGCGTCCAGTGCTTCCTCTTCTTCTCCCTCTTCCTCTTCCTCTCGCCCATGAGCATGGCGGCCAGCACGGTGACGAGCACGGTGACGGTGATGACGAGCACGGTGACGGTCTCGGCGAGGCACAGCTCCGTGTCCACGTCCGTCAACCGGTAGTCCCTGAGGACCGCCGGCTCCTCGCAGGTCAGGTTGTAGTAGTCGTCCAGGAAGAGCCGCTGGATGCTGCGCAGCTTCCGGAAGACCCTCTGCAGGTCGCAGTCGCAGTTCCACGGGTTCTCCTCCAGCAGGATGTGCGTGCTGTAGGCGTGGATGCCGAGGAACGTCTTGAAGTGGACGGTGGACATCCGGTTGTCGGCCAGGTTGAGCAGCGTCATGCTGGTGAGCGGCTTGAAGACGGCCGTCTGCATGTCGCTGATCTGGTTCCCGGCCAGGTTGAGGACCTCCAGGGAGCGCAGCATGGAGAAGGTGCCGCTCCGCAGGGACCGCAGGCTGTTGTCCTGCAGGTGGAGCTGCCGCAGGCTGCTCATGGAGGAGAAGGACCTCACCTGGATGGTGCGGATGCCGTTGCTGCTCAGGTTGAGCCTCTGGAGGCCGTCCAGGTGCAGGAAGCTGCGGCTGTCCAGGCTCGTGAGGCGGTTGTGGGCCAGCTGCAGCTCGCGCAGCAGGGCCAAGCCGACGGAGAACCCTTCGGTGAGGGTGGAGATCCGGTTCCGGCTCAGGTCCAGCTTCTGCAGGAACTCCATCTGCGAGAAGCCGCCGTCCTCCACCACGCTGACGTTGTTGTTCTGCAGCAGCAGGAAGCGGAGCTTGCGGTTCCTGCCGAAGGAGCGCCGGGGGATGACGGAGATGTGGTTGTCGGACAGGTCGAGGAGCTCCGTGTTGGGGGGCACTCGGCCGGGCAGCTGGGAGAAGAGCGCCCCCGAGCAGACGGTGAACTTCAGGTCTCCTCGACACTCGCAGCCGCGCTGGCACCAGCTGCTGTGAGACCTGGAGGAGGCCTCCGTCACCAGCAGGAGGAGGAGCAGCAGCTCCTTCATGGCCTCAGAGCTTTCACCTGAAGAATGGAGCAACACGTGAAAAAGAATTACCCGCTGGATTTGATTAAAGAAAAGAAGCTCAGTTTCCACATCACAAAAAGACAATGAATAAATAAACGTTGTTTTCCAGCCTCACAGGTGACATCTTCATTATAAATAAACTAAATGAAGGTTTTAATAACCGGGGTGTTTCAGGTTGGGTCTTACCGGCAGCTGCTCCTGTTTTTCTGCTTCACCTGCCGACGGTCGTCAACGCGCAGCCGTCGCCAGGCGGAGGCTGGACATGACGGAGGAGAGGGAGGGCCGGCTGTCACGGGCCGGAGAACCCGGAGAACCCGACCGGCGACACCACAGAGAGTGATGGAAAGAGACGCAGGGAGGAGGGAGCGCTCGTCAATTATTCACCAGGCAGCAGGCTGTTGGGGGGGGGGGGGGGCTTCAAGAGATTGGAGCCTAACTGGGCCACAGAGAGAATTATAAGGTCTGGATGGATTGATTACAGGAGGAAGGACGTTTATCTCCAGTTTATTTATAAATCTATAAAGGATCACAACTCCATCTTCTGATGTCCTTTAGTGGAGACTCTATTGTTTTAGGTTGCACTTTATTATCTTACTGATCCTTTATTTGTTGTTTTAGGTTGTACACTTTTTTATTGATCCTTTATTTAGTGTTTTTAGGTTGTATTTTCTTATTGATCCTTTTTTTAAAATTGTATTTAGGTTGTAAAAATGTATTCTGTAATCTTATTATTCCTTAATTTTATACACTGGAATTATGGCTTTTAAATCTATTTTATTGAATTTGTGAATGTCACCAATGAAAGGCGCTATACAAAGAAAAGCTTGATTGATTGATTGATTGATTGATTGATTGGCTGAGCATCTACGGCAAGAAAAGGTCTAAAAACACTTTTTAAGATGATGTGAAAAATATATTTTTTAAAACATAAAATTTGTTTCATGTGCTTTTAATTATTTCATTAGAAACAATAAAGTAAATTAAAGTGGTTTTTTCTTGACTTTTTGTTTCCTGTTGGATTAAAAGACAAAAAAAGTTATTTAAAGTTAAAATATATTTATCATATTACATTTTCTTTTCATGATATATTATTACTGAGACTCCCCAGTTTTATTGTATTTATTTGGTTTTAATAAAATAATATATTTAACATTATTTATGATTATATATATATATATATATATATATATATATATATATATATATATATTTGATCGTTTAGTTGTGATGGAATAATTGTGACAAAAACTTTTTTTATATTGGACTACTATCAAATCTTTCCACACACATTTATTTTCTTTTATCCCAAAATAATATTTTTGTTCCTACTTAAATAGAAAATAAAACATTTTGAATGGTAGTCGTCCGTCTGACACCTGTAACACACCTGGATGATTTAAACCTCAGTTCCTCCACCTGCCAGAGGTCAAAGGTCAGGGCTTGCTCTTTTGGGTGTGACTCTAGGGATTTCGTGGATAAAGGATAAATAAATATAATAAAGTGTTATTCCCCGACGCTCCTCAATGACAGATGTGACTTTTCGTCTCCTCTGGAGGACGAAGACGTATTAGAGTGATGAAGATTACACTAAGCGCTGGAATCCCCGGATAAACCGCTCTCTGCACCTCCATCCAGGACTTAGAGATATTAGTGTAATACTTTATAGACCATTTGTGGTCTTTTATTGCAGTACAATGACTCTACAAATATCTAGAAGGAGAAAATAAAGTAGATTTCTGGGGATTATGTGTTTATATAATGTCGTAGAAGAATATTTAATGTGTTTTTTTACAGCACAGAGTTATTTAATCTGGTCTCACAACAGTCAGCTTTATTATCTAAAACCTGCATTTTTACTTAAACAACCAACTCTACTACTACTACCACTACTACTATTACTACTGCTAGTTGTACAACTACTTCTACTACTGATCCTGTTGATGCCAAAACTACTAGTATTACTACTTTTACTCTTCCAGTACTACCTGTACTGCTACCTCTAGTTTTACTAGTACTCCTGCTACAACTACAGTACTACTAGTACATATATATTATACTGCTGATGCCAAAGCTACTAGCACCACAACTGTTAGTACTTCTTTTTCTACTACTTTTATTGCTAATACTTCTAATACAACTATAGTACTACTGCATAGTACCACTAGTATTCCTGCCACTGCTACAATGACTACCACAGCTGATACTACTCTTCTACATCAACTAGTATCCCTACTGCTAGTCCTGCTACTACAGCTGTTTCCTGTATTAATACTACTCGCTCCACTACTCCACCTGCTGGTTGTACTGTTAACTACAGGTACTTCTACTTCTGTGGTAGTTTGAACAACTTGTGGGTGACAGATATCATCTCACGAAAGATAATGTAGCATTAATGTTAGTGAACGACACATACTGTGTATATATGTGTACTGTGTGTATATGTGAACTGTGTGTATATGTGTACTATGTATTATGTGTACTGTCGATTATGTTTACTGTGTGTATTATGTGTACTGTGTAAGTTTGTACACTGTATTATGTGTACTGTGTATATATATATGTGTACTATGTATATATATATGTGTGTAGTGTGTATATATATATATATGTGAACTGTGTGTATATGTGTACTGTCGATTATGTTTACTGTGTGTATTATGTGTACTGTCTATTATGTTTACTGTGTGTATTATGTGTACTGTCTATTATGTTTACTGTGTGTATTATGTGTACTGTCTATTATGTTTACTGTGTGTATTATGTGTACTGTGTAAGTTTGTACACTGTATTATGTGTACTGTGTATATATATATGTGTACTATGTATATATATATGTACTGTGTGTGTATATATATATATATATATATGTACTATGGTTTATGTGTACTATGTATTATGTGTACTATGTATATATATATGTGTACTATGTATATATATATATGTGTACTATGTATTATGTGTACTATGTATATATGTGTGTACTGTGTATATATATATGTGTACTATGTATTATGTGTACTATGTATATATATGAGTACTGTGTATATATATATATATATGTGTACTATGTATTATGTGTACTATGTATATATATGTGTACTGTGTCTATATATATATGTGTACTATGTATTATGTGTACTATGTATTATGTGTACTATGTATATATATATATATATGTACTATGTATTACGTGTACTATGTATATATATATGTGTGTACTATGTATTACGTGTACTATGTATATATATATATATATGTGTGTACTATGTATTACGTGTACTATGTATATATATATATGTGTGTACTATGTATATATATGTGTACTGTGTATATATATATGTGTACTATGTATTATGTGTACTAAGTATTATGTGTACTATGTATATATATATATGTGTACTGTGTATATATATATATATGTGTACTATGTATTATGTGTACTATGTATATATATATGTGTACTGTGTATATATATATATATATATATATATATATATGTGTGTACTATGTATTATGTGTACTATGTATATATATATGTGTACTGTGTATATATATATATATATATGTGTACTATGTGTACTATGTATTATGTGTACTATGTATTATGTGTACTATGTATATATACATGTTTACTGTGTATATATATATGTGTACTATGTATTATGTGTACTATGCATTATGTGTACTATGTATATATACATGTTTACTGTGTATATATATATGTGTACTATGTATTATGTGTACTATGTATTATGTGTACTATGTATATATACATGTTTACTGTGTATATATATATGTGTACTATGTATTATGTGTACTATGCATTATGTGTACTATGTATATATATATATATATATATGTGTACTATGTATTATGTGTACTATGTATTATGTGTACTATGTATATATACATGTGTACTGTGTATATATATGTGTACTATGTATTATGTGTACTATGTATTATGTGTACAATGTATATATACATGTGTACTGTGTATATATATGTGTGTACTATGTATTATGTGTACTATGTATATATATATATATGATTGTACTCAGAAGCCTATAGAAGACGTTAATCTCTGTAGACTTCAGGGATTAACTTCATGTTCTCAACATTTAAATCTTCACCTCTCTTTTATTCATTATTCTTATATTTCAGAGCTGAGAAATATGAACTGACGATTATAATCACAATCCAATATTTGATAAATTCACTGATTAAATAATAAAGAATCCCCAAATGAAAGTCCAAAAGCCAAAGATTCAAACTGTAAATTGAAGAGATAAAAGCATCTCGTTTGAGAGAGCAGAAGGAATCAGGTAAATAGATTTAATATAAATACCCTCATATTTAATAACTATGGACGCTGTCATCAGTCTGACTATGTGCAGTACTCAAAGCTGCCAGCAGGGGGCGAAGCAGGTCTGTGTGAAACCACAGGACGCTCACAACAAAGAATGGTGGGGATAGTAGTAGGAGTAGTAGTAGTAGTATTAGTAGTATTATTAGAAGTAGTAGTAGTAGTATTAGTAATATTATTAGAAGTAGTAGTAGTAGTAGTAGTCTTAGTAGTATTATTAGAAGTAGTAGTAGTAGTAGTAGTAGTAGTATACTCAATCACACACACACACACACACACACACACACACACACACACACACACACACACACACACACTCAATCACACACACACACACACACACACACTCAATCACACACACACACACACTTCTCACTGCTCTCAGGTCGTCTGATTCTGTCAACAAAGGTTCTGTAAATACATTTAAATGTTCTTTATTGGTCAGAGGTGTGAGGACAGAGAGCAGGATGACTGACAGCTGAAGTCAGTCTGTGAGTGTGTGTGTCTGGGTGTGTGTGTGTGTGTGTGTGTGTGTGTGACGGATGGAGGTGTTAAAGAGTGAGACAGGGTGGCGGCTCGTTCACGCCCCTCCTCACATCCAACATGGCAGCTCTGCTGCTGCTGAGACCTTCATCCTTAAATCAGCGTTTAGATTCGACTTTATCATCATCATCATCTCCACCATCATCATCTTCATCATAATCATCATCATCATCTCCACCATCATCATCTTCATCATGATCATCATCATCATCATCATGATCATCATCATCTCCACCATCATCATCTTCATCATGATCATCTCCACCATCATCATCTTCATCATGATCATAATCATCTCCACCATCATCATCTTCATCATGATCATCTCCACCATCATCATCTTCATCATGATCATAATCATCTCCACCATCATCATCTTCATCATGATCATCTCCACCATCATCATCTTCATCATGATCATCATCATGATCATCATCATCTCCAGCATCATCATCATGATCATCATCATCTCCACCATCATCATGATCATCTCCACCATCATCATCTTCATCATGATCATCATCATCTCCACCATCATCATCTTCATCATGATCATCTCCACCATCATCATCATCTCCACCATCATCATCTTCATCATCAACTTCATCTCCACCATCATCATCATCATCTCCACCATCATCATGATCATCATCATCTCCACCATCATCATGATCATCATCTCCACAATCATCATCTTCATCATGATCATCATCATCTCCACCATCATCATCTCCACCATCATCTTCATCACCATCATCATCATCTCCACCATCATCATCTTCATCATCTCCACCATCATCGTCATGATCATCACCATCATCATCTCCACCATCATCATCTTCATCTCCACCATCATCATCTTCATCATGATCATAAGCATCATCTCCACCATCATCGTAATGATCATCATCTTCATCTCCACCATCATCATCATCATCTCCACCATCATCTTCATTATAATCATCATCATCATCATCTCCACCATCATCTTCATTATGACCATCATCATCATCATCTCCACCATCATCGTCATCCATACAACTTGTTTAACACTTTAGTAGTGTTGGTATTGGTGTTGGTGCTGGTGTTGGTGTTGGTGTTGGTATTGGTGTTGGTGTTGGTATTGGTGTTGGTGTTGGTGTTGGTGCTGGTGTTGGTGTTGGTGTTGGTATTGGTGTTGGTGTTGGTATTGGTGTTGGTGCTGGTGCTGGTGTTGGTGTTGGTGTTGGTGTTAGTGTTGGTGTTGGTGTTGGTATTGGTGTTGGTGTTGGTGTTGGTGCTGGTGTTGGTGTTGGTGTTGGTATTGGTGTTGGTGCTGGTGTTGGTGTTGGTGTTGGTATTGGTGTTGGTGTTAGTGTTGGTGTTGGTGTTGGTATTGGTGTTGGTGTTGGTATTGGTGTTGGTGTTGGTATTGGTGTTGGTGCTGGTGTTGGTGTTGGTGTTGGTATTGGTGTTGGTGTTAGTGTTGGTGTTGGTGTTGGTATTGGTGTTGGTGTTGGTATTGGTGTTGGTGTTGGTATTGGTGCTGGTGTTGGTGTTGGTGTTGGTATTGGTGTTGGTGTTGGTGTTAGTGTTGGTGTTGGTGTTGGTATTGGTGTTGGTGTTGGTGTTGGTATTGGTGTTGGTATTGGTGTTGGTGTTGGTATTGGTGTTGGTGTTGGTGCTGGTGTTGGTGCTGGTGCTGGTGTTGGTGTTGGTGTTGGTATTGGTGTTGGTGTTGGTGCTGGTGTTGGTGTTGGTATTGGTGTTGGTATTGGTGTTGGTGTTGGTGTTGGTATTGGTGTTGGTGCTGGTGTTGGTATTGGTGTTGGTGTTGGTGTTGGTATTGGTGCTGGTGTTGGTGTTGGTGTTGGTGTTGGTATTGGTGTTGGTATTGGTGTTGGTGTTGGTATTGGTGTTGGTATTGGTGTTGGTGTTGGTGTTGGTATTGGTGTTGGTGTTGGTGTTGGTATTGGTGCTGGTGTTGGTATTGGTGTTGGTATTGGTGTTGGTGTTGGTGTTGGTGCTGGTGTTGGTGTTGGTGTTGGTGTTGGTATTGGTGTTGGTGTTGGTGTTGGTGTTGGTATTGGTGTTGGTGTTGGTGTTGGTGCTGGTGTTGGTATTGGTGTTGGTATTGGTGTTGGTGCTGGTGTTGGTGTTGGTGTTGGTGTTGGTATTGGTATTGGTATTGGTGTTGGTGTTGGTGTTGGTGCTGGTGTTGGTATTGGTGTTGGTGTTGGTATTGGTGTTGGTATTGGTGTTGGTGTTGGTATTGGTGTTGGTATTGGTGTTGGTGTTGGTGCTGGTGTTGGTGTTGGTGTTGGTGTTGGTGTTGGTATTGGTGTTGGTATTGGTGCTGGTGTTGGTATTGGTGCTGGTGTTGGTGTTGGTATTGGTGTTGGTATTGGTGCTGGTGTTGGTATTGGTGCTGGTGTTGGTGCTGGTGTTGGTGTTGGTGCTGGTGTTGGTATTGGTGTTGGTATTGGTGCTGGTGTTGGTATTGGTGCTGGTGTTGGTGCTGGTGTTGGTATTGGTGCTGGTGTTGGTATTGGTGCTGGTGTTGGTGTTGGTGCTGGTGTTGGTGTTGGTATTGGTGTTGGTGTTGGTATTGGTGTTGGTATTGGTGCTGGTGTTGGTATTGGTGCTGGTGTTGGTGTTGGTATTGGTGTTGGTGTTGGTATTGGTGTTGGTGCTGGTGTTGGTGTTGGTATTGGTGTTGGTATTGGTGCTGGTGTTGGTATTGGTGCTGGTGTTGGTATTGGTGCTGGTGTTGGTGTTGGTGCTGGTGTTGGTGTTGGTATTGGTGTTGGTATTGGTGCTGGTGTTGGTATTGGTGCTGGTGTTGGTGTTGGTGCTGGTGTTGGTATTGGTGTTGGTGTTGGTATTGGTGTTGGTGTTGGTGTTGGTATTGGTGTTGGTGCTGGTGTTGGTGTTGGTATTGGTGCTGGTATTGGTGCTGGTATTGGTGTTGGTATTGGTGTTGGTGTTGGTATTGGTGCTGGTGTTGGTATTGGTGTTGGTGTTGGTATTGGTGTTGGTATTGGAGTTGGTGTTGTTGTTGGTATTGGTGTTGGTATTGGTGTTGGTATCGGTGTTGGTATTGGTGTTGGTATTGGTGTTGGTATTGGAGTTGGTGTTGTTGTTGGTATTGGTGTTGGTATTGGTGTTGGTATTGGTATTGGTGTTGGTATTGGTGTTGGTATTGGTGTTGGTATTGGTGTTGGTATTGGTGTTGGTGTTGGTATTGGTGTTGGTATTGGTGTTGGTGTTGGTGAAATTGTACTTTCTTGATTCTTGTTGTTCTGAGTTTGTACTCATGGTTTAATGCACTTATTGTAAGTCGCTTTGGATAAAAGCGTCAGCTAAATGACATTTAATGTAATGTAATGTAATGTAATAACAATGTAATGTAATGTAATGTAAACTACTACTACTGTAAGACTACTTACTACTACCACAACTAGTAAACTACTACTACTAAAAAACTACTTACTACTACCACAACTAGTAAACTACTACTACTGCAAAACTACTTACTACTACCACAATTAGTAAACTACTACTACTGCAAAACTACTTACTACTACCACAACTAGTAAACTACTACTACTGCAAAACTACCTACTACTACCACAACTAGTAAACTACTACTACTACAAAACTACCTACTACTACCACAACTAGTAAACTACTACTACTACAAAACTACCTACTACTACCACAACTAGTAAACTACTACTACTACAAAACTACCTACTACTACAACTAGTAAACTACTACTACTAAAAAACTACCTACTAACACAACTAGTAAACTACTACTACTAAAAAACTACCTACTACTACCACAACTAGTAAACTACTACTACTGCAAAACTACTTACTACTACCACAACTAGTAAACTACTACTACTGCAAAACTACCTACTACTACCACAACTAGTAAACTACTACTAATAAAAAACTACCTACTACTACCACAACTAGTAAACTATTACTACTACAAAACGACCTACTACTACAACTAGTAAACTACTACAACTGCAAAACTACATACTACTACCACAACTAGTAAACTACTACTACTGCAAAACTACCTACTACTACAACTAGTAAACTACTACTACTGCAAAACTACCTACTACTACAACTAGTAAACTACTACTACTGCAAAACTACCTACTACTACCACAACTAGTAAACTACTACAAAACTACCTACTACAACTAGTAAACTACTACAAAACTACCTACTACTACCACAACTAGTAAACTATTACTACTACAAAACTACCTACTACTACAACTAGTAAACTACTACTACTAAAAAACTACCTACTACCACAACTAGTAAACTACTACTACTAAAAAACTACCTACTACTACCACAACTAGTAAACTACTACTACTGCAAAACTACCTACTACTACAACTAGTAAACTACTACTACTGCAAAACTACCTACTACTACAACTAGTAAACTACTACTACTGCAAAACTACCTACTACTACCACAACTAGTAAACTACTAAAAAACTACCTACTACTACCACAACTAGTAAACTACTACTACTAAAAAACTACCTACTACTACCACAACTAGTAAACTACTACTACTGCAAAACTACCTACTACTACAACTAGTAAACTACTACTACTGCAAAACTACCTACTACTACCACAACTAGTAAACTACTACAAAACTACCTACTACTACCACAACTAGTAAACTACTACAAAACTACCTACTACTACCACAACTAGTAAATTACTACTACTAAAAAACTACCTACTACTACCACAACCAGTAAACTACTACTACTGCAAAACTACCTACTACTACAACTAGTAAACTACTACTACTGCAAAACTACCTACTACTACCACAACTAGTAAACTACTAAAAAACTACCTACTACTACCACAACTAGTAAACTACTACTACTAAAAAACTACCTACTACTACCACAACTAGTAAACTACTACTACTAAAAAACTACCTACTACTACCACAACTAGTAAACTACTACTACTGCAAAACTACCTACTACTACAACTAGTAAACTACTACTACTAAAAAACTACCTACTACTACCACAACTAGTAAACTACTACAAAACTACCTACTACTACCACAACTAGTAAACTACTACAAAACTACCTACTACTACCACAACTAGTAAATTACTACTACTAAAAAACTACCTACTACTACAACTAGTAAACTACTACTACTGCAAAACTACCTACTACTACCACAACTAGTAAACTACTAAAAAACTACCTACTACTACCACAACTAGTAAACTACTACTACTAAAACACTACCTACTACTACCACAACTAGTAAACTACTACTACTACAAAACTACCTACTACTACAACTAGTAAACTACTACTACTAAAAAACTACCTACTACTACCACAACTAGTAAACTACTACTACTAAAAAACTACCTACTACTACCACAACTAGTAAACTACTACTACAATAGCTGCTGAGTAGCAGCCTCTGAAGTAGTAGCTTTAGGAGTTGTGGTAGTAGTATCTGCAGCTTTACAGAAGTAGTACTCTGTAGTACTGGTAGTAGCAGTGTTGAAGCACTCACAGTAGCTGAGTAGCAGTCTTTGAAGTAGTAGTAATACTAGTAGTAGTAGTTGTGGTACAGTACTACTGCAGTACTGTCCTGCAACCTTTCACTCTGAAACCTCTCTACAAACTTCCTGTTTGACCTCTAACCTTTGTGAGTGTGTGTGTGTTTCCAGACAGAGCCACAGTCGATAAAGAAAACACCTCCAGGGAAACTGGGAAAAGTGTGTGTGTTTGATTGAGCTTGAACACACACACACACACACACACACACACACACACACACACACACAGTCTCCAGTGGTCTCTGGTTGTCAGTGTGGATCCATCAGACCAACAGGAGGGAGGCCGTGACCTCCAAACCAACTCCACTCATCTTTTCTTCCTCTCCTCCTCCTCTTCCTCTCCTCCTCATGTGTCCCACTTCTTCTCTGTACTTTTCATCCTCTTTGTTCCCGACATTCTCTCTTCTTCATCTTCAACATCCTCATTTCTCCATTTTTCTTTTGTCGTGTTTCTTTTCCATCTTTTCTTTGTTGTTCATCCTCTGTTTTCAGTATCTAGGTCGAGGTTGTGTTTCTGCTCTCTAGTGTGGACTACACACACACACACACACACACACACACACACACACACACACTCACACAGTATTTTTGGCAGCTCAGTGTGTGATCGCCCCTTGAGATGTCAGAGCTTTTAGGTCAGGCGAGATTCAGCAGCTTCCTGAAAAAAAACAACAGCAGCGGGACGTCGAAAAACAGTGAATTTTAGAAGTCGACACGACGAACTGCATCAAAGGTTACGCGTCCTCCACCTGTTGACGGTGGTATCGTAGGAGTCTTTTTCACCTTCGAGTCTAAAGACGCTGTAACACTAAGATTTTTCCTCAAACCAGGTTCAATTATTTAGTTTTTTTAACATCCTCAGTGTCAAAATAATCTAAATTTGGCAATGAAAAAGTATAAATTGGTCCATTTGTGAGGATGATCCTTTTCCTTTTTTGTTTTTTTCAGATTTTTCCGGCTGAAAATAAATATAAAGTGAAACTTAAAGTTTTCTTGTTTCACGTCGTGCGTTTCAGCTTCTGGCATCAATATTTAACGACCTCGCCACCCGCCTCATCTGCCGGGGTCAACAAAACAAACGCGCTGATCCAACCTGTCTTGGCATATTGACACTGGAGGACGTGGTAACGACAGCCGTGTCACCAACAACACACACACAAACACACACTGGTGGATGGTGTGTGTGTGTGTGAGAAGGCCGGGGGTCAGAGGTCAAACCGTGCGGGTGAAGGTGCTCAGTGGAGCGACACATGGAGAGAAGCCTCTCGCTGTCAAACTAAATAACAACAGAGAGTAAACAGAGCGCCTTCAATCTGCTGTTTACTATACATAAAAGTATCATTACAGGTGATATTGTGTTTTTTGTTCATATATATATAATTTAAATTAAATATACATCATATATATAATATTTATATAACTCATTGCTATTTATTTATTCATATGAACATTTATAATTAATATAAATATAATTTTTTATAATATTTCTGTACGCCTGCAGTAGGAGCTGTGTTCGTCTCCTCGGTAGTAAGTCAGACACGTTCCCGGTGGGTGTTGGCCTCCGCCAGGGCTGCCCTTTATCACCGGTCCTGTTCGTGACCTTCATGGACAGGATATCTAGGCGCAGCCAGGGGGCGGAGAGGATCCGGTTCGGGAGTCTCGGGATCGCCTCTCTGCTGTTTGCGGATGATGTGGTCCTGTTTGCCTCCTCGGACCGTGACCTCCAGCATTCACTGGGGCGTTTTGCAGCCGAGTGCGAAGCGGCAGGGATGAGAGTTAGCACCTCCAAATCTGAGGCCATGGTGCTCTGCCGGAAACCGGCGGATTGCTCCCTCCAGGTGGGGGCAAACTGCCTACCCCAAGCGAAGGAGTTCAAGTATCTCGGGGTCTTGTTCACGAGTGAGGGTAAGGTGGAGCGGGAGATCGACAGGCGGATCGGTGCGGCTGCAGCAGTAAAACAGGCGCTGTACCGGTCCGTCTTAGTGAAGAGGGAGCTGAGCCGGAAGGCAAAGCTCTCCATTTACTGGTCGGTCTACGTTCCAACCCTCACCTATGGTCACGAACTCTGGGTCGTGACCGAAAGAACGAGATCTCGGATACAAGCGGCCGAAATGAGCTTCCTCCGTAGGGTGGCCGGGCTCAGCCTTAGAGATAGGGTAAGGAGCTCGGACATCAGGGGGGAGCTCGGAGTCGAGTCGCTGCTCCTTCGTGTCCAAAGGAGTCAGCTGAGGTGGTTCATCTAGTCAGGATGCCTCCTGGACGCCTCCCATTAGAGGTTTTCCGGGCACGTCCAACTGGTAGGAGGCCCCGGGGAAGACCGAGGACACGCTGGAGGGATTATATCTCCCGGCTGGCCTTGGAACGCCTCGGGATCCCCCAGAATGAGCTGGAAAGTGCTGCGGGTGAGAGGGAAGCCTGGGTCGGCCTGCTGAACCTGCTGCCACCGCGACCCGACCCCGGATAAGAGGTGATAATGGATGGATGGGTGGATGGATGGATAATTTTTTATCAATAATGATTAACTGAATGTCTTTTGGTCTGGACTAAATTAATAACGTTGTGCTCTCTACCTTCATGTCTACACTGGGAGTCCTTAAATGACTCCCAGTCCGGCGGGTGGGGGTCTGATCCAGGAGCTCCAGGCTGAGGTCGGAGCCTGTAAAGGTCGGGACATCCAACTGACACACAGCTGACCTTCCAGCTCGCTGCACGCCGACTTCGCCCACCTGCAGACGAATGAACGCTGTTTAACATCTGGGAACGCGCTGCTGTTACTCTGCAGTATTTAGTCTTCTCCGATATGTACAATCCATGTATCTATTTTACAGTTGTCTGGTGGTCGAGTTCAGCTTTTAAAAGGTCACTTTATTAAGTGTTTATTATTCCTCCTGTACGGTAAAATAAAGGTGATAAATATAGATTATTATAGTTATTTGTAAAAATTGAAGAAAATATATAAATATACATATATACGGAAATAAATAGGAACAATAAATGAGAAAATCAAGAAAAAGGCTTATAATAATTTTGTATTATTCTGTTATTTGTTATTATATTTCAACATTTATTCCTCTTTTCATTACATTTTTTTAATTCTTTTTTACGACACTCCTGTGACTCCATAACAGTTGTATATCTATAAAACTGACTTCATGGAGGAAGTTATAACTGCTTCCTGAACACTAATCTGTGAGTATGACATCATCTTGTGTTAAATTGACTTACAATCAAAGCGTGTGTGCAGGGAAGCTCAGATCTGGGTTACAGTTGTGTGTGTGTGTGTGTGTGTGTGTGTGTGTGTGTGTGTGTGTGTGTGTGTGTGTGTGTGTGTGGGGGGGGGGGGGGGGGGGGGGGGGGGGTTTCCCCTAAAAGCCTCCCATTAGCTCTCTGTTTAAACCTTAATGACCGCTCTGCCATCTGGACCTTTCTGTCTTCAGAGATGAATTCAAGAAGATCAGGTTTATCTCTCATGAAGATTTGCTTCCTCACATTTAAATATCAGACTGTTTTGACTTTATTTATTCATGTTTTATTGTCTCTATCATTATGAAGTGCATTGTTTTGCCTTTCTCCTGAGGGGGAGCTTGTTCTACCTTTTTAGCAGGAAGTGCTGGAGCTGCTGTGTCGGGCCGGAGGTAATGCACCCTGACAACCTGGGGGGGGGGGGGGGGGGGGGGGGAGGAGGGGGAAAGAGAGAGAGAGAGAGAGAGAGAGAGAGAGAGAGAGAGAGACCTGCTGCAGCTCTGCATGTGGACCAATAAAAGCTATAAAGAAACTAATAAAAACAGACTTAGAGAGAAAAATCAACCCGTGAGAAATTGATCCACGTTTCAATTAAAATAACACATTAAAATATAAAAACACATCATAATTTAAAAATATTTCCCATTTTTTTAATATGAGTTAAAGGTTGCTGTTATGTTATTATGTTATACTACACATGTTTACCTGATAGTTAACTACACGTGTTTACCTGATAGTTAACTACACGTGTTTACCTGATAGTTAACTACACATGTTTACCTGATAGTTAACTACACGTGTTTACCTGATAGTTAACTACACGTGTTTACCTGATAGTTAACTACACGTGTTTACCTGATAGTTAACTACACGTGTTTACCTGACCGTTAACTACACGTGTTTACCTGATAGTTAACTACACGTGTTTACCTGATAGTTAACTACACGTGTTTACCTGATAGTTAACTACACGTGTTTACCTGACCGTTAACTACACATGTTTACCTGATAGTTAACTACACGTGTTTACCTGATAGTTAACTACACGTGTTTACCTGACGGTTAACTACACGTGTTTACCTGATAGTTAACTACACGTGTTTACCTGATAGATAACTACACGTGCGTGTTTACCTGATAGTTAACTACACGTGTTTACCTGATAGTTAACTACACATGTTTACCTGATAGTTAACTACACGTGTTTACCTGATAGTTAACTACACGTGTTTACCTGATAGTTAACTACACGTGTTTACCTGATAGTTAACTACACATGTTTACCTGATAGTTAACTACACGTGTTTACCTGATAGTTAACTACACGTGTTTACCTGATAGTTAACTACACGTGTTTACCTGATAGTTAACTACACGTGTTTACCTGACCGTTAACTACACATGTTTACCTGACGGTTAACTACACGTGTTTACCTGATAGTTAACTACACGTGTTTACCTGATAGTTAACTACACGTGTTTACCTGATAGTTAACTACACGTGTTTACCTGATAGTTAACTACACATGTTTACCTGATAGTTAACTACACGTGTTTACCTGACGGTTAACTACACATGTTTACCTGACGGTTAACTACACGTGTTTACCTGATAGTTAACTACACGTGTTTACCTGATAGTTAACTACACGTGTTTACCTGATAGTTAACTACACATGTTTACCTGATAGTTAACTACACGTGTTTACCTGACGGTTAACGACACGTGTTTACCTGATAGTTAACTACACGTGTTTACCTGATAGTTAACTACACGTGTTTACCTGACCGTTAACTACACATGTTTACCTGATAGTTAACTACACGTGTTTACCTGATAGTTAACTACACGTGTTTACCTGATAGTTAACTACACGTGTTTACCTGATAGTTAACTACACGTGTTTACCTGATAGTTAACTACACGTGTTTACCTGATAGTTAACTACACGTGTTTACCTGATAGTTAACTACACGTGTTTACCTGATAGTTAACTACACGTGTTTACCTGACGGTTAACGACACGTGTTTACCTGATAGTTAACTACACGTGTTTACCTGATAGTTAACTACACGTGCGTGTTTACCTGATAGTTAACTACACGTGTTTACCTGACGGTTAACGACACGTGTTTACCTGACGGTTAACGACACGTGTTTACCTGATAGTTAACTACACGTGTTTACCTGATAGTTAACTACACGTGTTTACCTGATAGTTAACTACACGTGTTTACCTGATAGTTAACTACACGTGTTTACCTGATAGTTAACTACACGTGTTTACCTGACGGTTAACTACACGTGTTTACCTGATAGTTAACTACACGTGTTTACCTGATAGTTAACTACACGTGTTTACCTGACCGTTAACTACACATGTTTACCTGATAGTTAACTACACGTGTTTACCTGATAGTTAACTACACATGTTTACCTGATAGTTAACTACACGTGTTTACCTGATAGTTAACTACACGTGTTTACCTGACGGTTAACTACACGTGTTTACCTGATAGTTAACTACACGTGTTTACCTGACGGTTAACTACACGTGTTTACCTGATAGTTAACTACACATGTTTACCTGATAGTTAACTACACGTGTTTACCTGATAGTTAACTACACGTGTTTACCTGACGGTTAACTACACGTGTTTACCTGATAGTTAACTACACGTGTTTACCTGATAGTTAACTACACGTGTTTACCTGATAGTTAACTACACATGTTTACCTGATAGTTAACTACACGTGTTTACCTGACGGTTAACTACACGTGTTTACCTGATAGTTAACTACACGTGTTTACCTGATAGTTA
This sequence comes from Cyclopterus lumpus, assembly GCF_009769545.1. Lineage (NCBI taxonomy): Eukaryota > Metazoa > Chordata > Actinopteri > Perciformes > Cyclopteridae > Cyclopterus > Cyclopterus lumpus. Next base: position 1,324,175 of record NC_046967.1, read on the forward strand.
ACTACACGTGTTTACCTGACCGTTAACTACACATGTTTACCTGATAGTTAACGACACGTGTTTACCTGACGGTTAACTACACGTGTTTACCTGATAGTTAACTACACGTGTTTACCTGACCGTTAACTACACATGTTTACCTGATAGTTAACTACACGTGTTTACCTGATAGTTAACTACACATGTTTACCTGATAGTTAACTACACGTGTTTACCTGATAGTTAACTACACGTGTTTACCTGACGGTTAACTACACGTGTTTACCTGACGGTTAACGACACGTGTTTACCTGACGGTTAACTACACGTGTTTACCTGATAGTTAACTACACATGTTTACCTGATAGTTAACTACACGTGTTTACCTGATAGTTAACTACACGTGTTTACCTGACGGTTAACTACACGTGTTTACCTGATAGTTAACTACACGTGTTTACCTGATAGTTAACTACACGTGTTTACCTGATAGTTAACTACACGTGTTTACCTGATAGTTAACTACACGTGTTTACCTGATAGTTAACTACACGTGTTTACCTGATAGTTAACTACACATGTTTACCTGATAGTTAACTACACGTGTTTACCTGACGGTTAACTACACGTGTTTACCTGATAGTTAACTACACGTGTTTACCTGATAGTTAACTACACGTGTTTACCTGATAGTTAACTACACGTGTTTACCTGACGGTTAACGACACGTGTTTACCTGACGGTTAACTACACGTGTTTACCTGACGGTTAACTACACGTGTTTACCTGACGGTTAACTACACGTGTTTACCTGATAGTTAACTACACGTGTTTACCTGACGGTTAACTACACGTGTTTACCTGACGGTTAACTACACGTGTTTACCTGACGGTTAACTACACGTGTTTACCTGACGGTTAACTACGCGTGTTTACCTGACGGTTAACTACACGTGTTTACCTGACGGTTAACTACACGTGTTTACCTGATAGTTAACTACACGTGTTTACCTGACGGTTAACTACACGTGTTTACCTGACGGTTAACTACACGTGTTTACCTGACGGTTAACTACACGTGTTTACCTGACGGTTAACTACGCGTGTTTACCTGACGGTTAACTACACGTGTTTACCTGACGGTTAACTACACGTGTTTACCTGACGGTTAACTACACGTGTTTACCTGACGGTTAACTAATGTATTGCATGGACATTTTGTGAATTGTTTATCATGTATTATTGTACACATATATAAGTAAATGTACTCCAGGGTGTAAATAGGACCGTCACTTTTTCCGCCTGCAGCTATCAACACAAAGTAGTCGTCCTTCTCGTGGAAATGAATGATCTCCATGACAACACACCGTCTCTGCTCCGCGAGGTGGGAGCCCTCCCGGTGGGACGCGCCGGCGGCCCGAGGTTGGCAGCTTTAAAGTGGGACACACAAGATCTCGCTCGGATGATTGATCGCGTCACAAGCGGGCAAAGTTAACCGTCTGAAGGCCGCAGGAGAAGAAAAACTCTCATAAATGATTCGGGGCGAGTCATTAAAGATGTAAAGTGGGCAAAGCAGACAGCGTTCAGCACTCGGGGGAGGAAGCCGGCTCTTATCCTCCACGTCACGGCTGCGGCTGAAACATTGAAGCTTAAAATCAATTCACCAAACGGATCTCCTTTGACCTCCTTTTCTCTCGTTGGCTCTTCAACCTGACGGGAGGTGACGATGATCACACATCTGCTGGTGCAAAGAGCGCGAGGAGGGCGGGGTGTGTGTGTGTGTGTGTGTGTGTGCACACAATACTGTTTGTGTGTTTGTGTTCAGGGACAGCAGCTAAAAGCTTCCTCAGGTTATCGATGGCGTGCATCACTTCAGAGATCCCATGATGCACCTCACCTCAATGGTTGTTCTTTTGCACACATCAACCAGTATATGTTGTATTCTTGTTGTTATTTGTGGTATTAAAGGTAATGGTTTGCTCACGATGTGTCTTGATTTAAAAATATACTCTAAAAACTGAATGAAGCAGCTTCACGTTTACAATCTGCTTCAGCTTGTTTCTCTTGATAACTTAATATTTAACATTTAGTCATTTTAATGGGGAGAAGATACATATTATACCTTGAATTATTGACATTATTAGCGTCTCCATCACAAGGTCTTATGAAAGCCTCTGGGTTCTTCACCGAGTGTGTTCTTACCTAACCTCCCTGACATGACTCTACTCTGCCTGAAGACGCCGAGGAGGGGGAGCTACAGTGACACCTGGTGGGCAGGTGAGGAACGGCAGCTTCTGAAACGACAGGAGACCGTGAGCACAATCACGAAGAGGAGACGCGATTCAGTGTGATTGCACGAAATCCTTTATTTCCAGGATCCAAGAGCACATTTTCAACACGAGGCTCGAAAGACAAACTGCATTTTAAAAAAGTTTTGTTTTACGTATGGCTACAAGCTTCAGTGATAAAAGTAGCAAAATAAAGTATGTGTGCTTTAAAAAAAAATTAATAACAGCTTACGGAAGGTTTGCTTCCACAGTTTGACAAAAATAACACCATGAAAATATAAAAAAAAAACACTTTTAAATGTCATCTGGTGGACAGAGTGGAGATAAAACGTAGGTCCAGTGTTTGGAAGTATACTGAAGGACTTATGGCACGGCTTTTTGTTTTGAGCTAAAGTGACAAACATGACGAAGATAAAACACTCTTAAGAACAATATTCACACAACAACGAATCATAAAATGCTTTTTTCTCTACAAGACTACTTTCAGTGCTGGAGAAAGAGTTTGTGAGTGATGTTAAAGTAGTGCTGGCTCCATAAAAAACACAGTTATACAAACACACAACCATTCCTTTGTTTTTAACGCGCCTCGTCACCTTATAATCTTTAAATATTCTGTTTCATAAGAAAAGTCAGTTTACAAAAAACAAAGAAAAGAGGCGGATCTTGAACAGCGCGTCACTTTGAAGCACCTCGAGGTGAAATGAAAGACATTCAACAACTGCAGACACACGGTTCTCTTTTGGTTTTTGACTCGGTGCTAAATGCTAAATGCTAAATGCTAAACGCTGTCGTCCAGCTTGTGACCTTTCTTTCGGTCTTCTAAGCGTGAGCGACGCTGCATTCATGTCTCACACAGACCACCTCCAGGTTTATAAAGTCTTCTGAAATCAAAGCTCTTGGTATTTGGACTCCACGCATGTCAAAGGGATAGTTTGGGTGTTTTAAACCTTTTAATAGAGTTATAAAGATAATTCTAAATATAGGTCCCGTTAAGAGTTTTGTTACGTTGTTCAGAGGAAAGTTTGTTTGACTTTCAGCTGTAATAAAGTTAATAAACGTTCTCTGAGAGCGTAGCATGGTTTGGTTTTGATCTCCACTTTCATTTAGTTTACACACGTGAACATAACGTCCTACATTTAAGTGCATGTATTCTCTCACATGTACTTCCATGGTTCCTCTTCAGTGGTCATCTATAACGTAACGACTGCAGGGGGGGGGGTCAAGGCATTCGTGGGACATCTTCACGCCGTCTCCGGTCAGGAAACTAAAATGCTTATTTATGTTTTGATCCTTTTTCATCACGTCTGCAATATCATCACTGTGACCTCAAGGAGGCCAGAACGCAGCATCAGAAGTGACCTTTGACCATCTGAACCTCTTCATGAGGAGGAGGAGCAGATCCCAGCCAGTGGAACACGTATCCTGGTTTTTTATTATTACATCGTGCAAACCAACCCTTTCCATGTAACTGCAGAGCGCTGCGTTTGAAAGCACAGATCTAGAAGCTCGGCTGTGACCCTCGAGCTTTGTTTATGTCGTTTTTAACCAACAGCTAGTTAAAACGTACATGTTGCTTGTGAAGTGAGTAGAGACCCGTGTTGCATGACAACCTCTTACAGCTGGAATCTGGATTTGTATACTTGCACACGGACAAAAAGAGAGTTGTTTGTGAAAGTTCAACAGGGTACAGACGGATGAAGTTAAACACGCAGCCTCTCCAGAGGGAGGAGACAAACCAGTCCTTTCTTTTCCTTCCCTCGTTACATTAAGAAAGAGGTCACATCTCTTCTTGCCCTCCTTCTGTACCTTCTCCTCTCCCTTCAGAGTAAGAATCCAGACTTGTGGGGGTCCTGCAGGGCGGCCAGTCCGTCTGGGAGGTCTCCGTTCCCGTTGGGCATCAGACACGTGCGGATGTAGGCTGCGTTGGTGGCGCTGAGGAGGCGGCCGGCCTCCAGCTGGGGGATAAAGGTGATTCCATGATTAATCACAATTACTACTCAAGATAAACACATTGCATCTTTAAATGTCTCTGACGGTCTCCCCCCCCACTCGATGACAGTCAGTAGGTCAGCCCCTCACGCTCGACTGCCATGTTTTTCTGTCAGCGACGGCCACTGACCCTGAAGAACAACAGTGGAGGCTGAATGGAGGCCCGGGGCCGACCTTCTTCTGTTCACGGTGATAGCACACAAATACAGATGCAACCTGACCTTTGACCTTTAACATCGCACAGAGTCTACTCTTGGTTCTTTACACAAGTTATTACATGTAGAGTAAAGATGTCACATCACGGGTTACTGTGTTTTACATGTTGACATAAAGCAGACGTTCCTGGTCCTGGTCCAGACGGAGGACTGTGGAGGTCTGATGGGAACCCCTCTGGACCTCCAGCTCCAGGTTCTGTGTTGATGCTGAAGGAGGACTCGGCTCCTTACTGTTTTAGTTGGACTTTAAAGACAAATTCCTGCGTTCCCTGAACATCACACAGCACCAGTAATGCTACAGAGACCTGAGTTCATACTGGGCTGCAGGGCATCAATTAAACCTGAGTTCATACTGGGCTGCAGGGCATCAATTAAACCTGAGTTCATACTGGGCATCAATTAAACCTGAGTTCATACTGGGCTGCAGGGCATCAATTAACCCTGAGTTCATACTGGGCTGCAGGGCATCAATTAAACCTGAGTTCATACTGGGCTGCAGGGCATCAATTAACCCTGAGTTCATACTGGGCTGCAGGGCATCAATTAAACCTGAGTTCATACTGGGCTGCAGGGCATCAATTAAACCTGAGTTCATACTGGGCATCAATTAAACCTGACTTCATACTGGGCTGCAGGGCATCAATTAAACCTGAGTTCATACTGGGCTGCAGGGCATCAATTAAACCTGACTTCATACTGGGCTGCAGGGCATCAATTAAACCTGACTTCATACTGGGCATTAATTAAACCTGAGTTCATACTGGGCTGCAGGGCATCAATTAAACCTGAGTTCATACTGGGCTGCAGGGCATCAATTAAACCTGAGTTCATACTGGGCTGCAGGGCATCAATTAAACCTGAGTTCATACTGGGCTGCAGGGCATCAATTAAACCTGAGTTCATACTGGGCATCAATTAAACCTGAGTTCATACTGGGCATCAATTAAACCTGACTTCATACTGGGCATCAATTAAACCTGACTTCATACTGGGCATTAATTAAACCTGACTTCATACTGGGCATCAATTAAACCTGACTTCATACTGGGCATCAATTAAACCTGAGTTCATACTGGGCATCAATTAAACCTGAGTTCATACTGGGCATCAATTAAACCTGACTTCATACTGGGCATTAATTAAACCTGACTTCATACTGGGCATCAATTAAACCTGACTTCATACTGAACATTAATTAAACCTGACTTCATACTGGGCATTAATTAAACCTGACTTCATACTGGGCATCAATTAAACCTGACTTCATACTGGGCATCAATTAAACCTGAGTTCATACTGGGCATCAATTAAACCTGACTTCATACTGGGCATCAATTAAACCTGACTTCATACTGGGTATCAATTAAACCTGACTTCATACTGGGCATCAATTAAACCTGAGTTCATACTGGGCATCAATTAAACCTGACTTCATACTGGGCATTAATTAAACCTGACTTCATACTGGGAATCAATTAAACCTGACTTCATACTGGGAATCAATTAAACCTGACTTCATACTGGGCATCAATTAAACCTGAGTTCATACTGGGCATCAATTAAACCTGACTTCATACTGGGCATCAATTAAACCTGACTTCATACTGGGCATCAATTAAACCTGACTTCATACTCGGCATCAATTAAACCTGACTTCATACTGGGCATTAATTAAACCTGACTTCATACTGGGCATCAATTAAACCTGACTTCATACTGGGCATTAATTAAACCTGACTTCATACTGGGCATCAATTAAACCTGAGTTCATACTGGGCATCAATTAAACCTGACTTCATACTGGGCATCAATTAAACCTGACTTCATACTGGGCATCAATTAAACCTGACTTCATACTCGGCATCAATTAAACCTGAGTTCATACTGGGCATCAATTAAACCTGAGTTGTCAACACTGATCCATCTCTTGAGTGCGTTGTCGATTTGGAGGTTTATTCTAAAGGGTCAACAACGTGTTGACATGTTGTTCCACAACAGTCCAAAGTGAAGAGAACGTTAAAGCAGCTGAAGGCAGAAACGTTGAGCTTTGAGATAGAGATGAGAGGAGGTGAAGCGTGTGACAGGAAGTGGAGGTTGTTGGAGTAAAAGCACACAAAGCTGATATTTCATGTCACTAGATTCTAGACTTGATGAGGAGCGCTGTCAGCTTGAGGAGGAGGAGGAGGCAACGAGGAAGACACAAGACAGAAGGTCTCAGTGGGACCCATCACCCTCCAACCACATAATACATACTATACAGCTCAATGGTAATACAGTCAACCCTCTGGACAGCATTAGCATGTGGTGTCCTACCTTGCTGTGAGTGGAGTCCAGTGTGCCGTAGGCCTCCAAGGAGGGCAGGCTGAGCTGAGGCGGGGTCAGACCCAGTAGCTGCTCCAGCTCCAGTGCCGAGCTGTGGGCCGGCGGTGGCTGCTGGTGCTTGTGGTCCCCCTGCAGCGGGTCGGAGCTCTGGTAGTGCCAGAGGTCTGGCGCGGTGTTGTAACCCGCGTGGCCGTTTGTCGTGAGCTGATTCTGGAAGCCGGGTGGCAGAGCCTGCTGGTGGGACCGGAGGTGCAGCGAGTGCTGGTCCTGGTCCTGCTGAAGCTGCCACGGTGGACCGGACTCCAGCAGAAGGTGTTGCTGTTCACCGTTCAGCTGCGAGGCTCTGAGCCCCGTGTGTGGGTGGTGGTGGCTGTTGTTGTTGGTTACCAGCCAGTGAGTGTTAGGGACCCCACTTGAAGTCTTAGAGTCCACGGTCCCGGGCTGGGAGGAGGTCTGAATCTGCCCCGGGTGAGCTCTCAGTCCAGCACCGGTGTGCTGCAGCATCTGCTGCGACAGCTGCGTAATGGGAAGAGCCGGAGGGACGGCGGGCGTGAGGAGAGCTGGTGGCTTCTGGGAGAAGCTTTGAGGCGGAGGTCCTGATCCACCTCCGTCTCCTTGACCCTCCCCCTCCGTCCCACTCCCCAGAGAGTCGTGGATGTAGGACAGGATTTCGTTGTTGGTGAGAAGGTCGCCGAGCGTGGGCACGTGGCCCAGCTCCACCTGGATCATCCTCTCGTCCAGCAGCAGGAGCTCCAGGTCTTCGGCGTTCAGGCCCAGGTTCTCCAGGGCGCTGAAGAGCTCGCTGTTGGAGCACGGTTCCTCTGCGTCCAGGGACAGAGAGTCCAGAGTGGCCAGCAGGGGGTCGTTGCCGGGTGCTTTGCTGTTGCATGTCCCCGTCTCCCCGTTGGGCGCCACGAGCCAGCCTTTGCCGCTTAACAAGCCACCGAAAGCGCCGCCGTCGCTCTGCTGCTCGCTGAAGAGGCTGCTGTGAAACGCCGTCTTGGGCGCCACGTCCGGCTGGCAGACGTACACGGACTCGTCCTGGCTCATCAGCGCCCCCAGCAGGGACTTTGGGTCCAGATCATCTGAACTGGTCTTGTCCAATTTCCCCTTCTTGGACTTGCCGGCTTTTCCCTGGAAGGAATCCGGGAAGCCGTGCAGCGGATAACCGGTCTGGTAGAGGGTCGCCTCTCCGGTGGCGAAGGTGAAGGGGAGGTGCATCGATCGCTTCCTCAGGTGTTCCCCTCCTTCCTCATCTCTGGGAATTAAAGGGGCGAGTTAGCAGATCAATCAACCAAACCTTGAATGGAGCTGGAGCCGCGGTGCACTTACACCAGCGGCCTCTGGGTGGCGATGATGTAGTCGGGCCTGCTGTTCTTGTAGACGAGCCTGGCGTTGGCCTGGACCCACTTCCACCGGTTGTCCTTGGTGAGCAGCCTGAAGACGGTGAGGCCGCTCTCGCCCGTCTTCATCACTGGAATCACATCAGAGCTCCGTGTCACAGCAGTTCACGCTCGTGCACACTCACGCCGTATCTGCTCGGTCGGGCGTGTGCACGCCGATGCTCACTTTGGCTATATGTACAAGTTACTCCTGTTCGCACACACTTAAAGCAGGACAACACACACACACACACACACACAGCCTCATCTCCATGGCTCGGTGTTGTCATGAGTTTATCCTCTTGTTTACTACGAAGCACAAAATAATCAATAGTCATATCATTATGATCAGTAATTATTAGTACAACCATAAATACGGGAACATTTGCAGAGAGTTTCAGTCATCGCTGCATATTTTTAGCAGCCGCTGACCTTTAGAAGGAACTGCAATATTAACGTCTGTGGAGATTCTGTGAGCTCCTGTAATCAGCGTTACTTACTAATTGTCTTCCATGTAATTACTCATGTCGAGTCGAGTGTTGTGACTTTCATTTGCACGTAAAGGAGAAGAGAAAGATGCTGAAACGTGTCCGTTATTTTGCATATTTTGCACAGTGCTGTGCAGGTTTCGCCCTCCAGCTGTGAACATTATCTCATCATGCAAGGACTGGAATCATTTGGCACATTAGCAGCAGTAGTTTCCACATAAATGTAATTACATTAACCGGTTTGGCCTGTTTTCTGGACCACAGACATCTTGCTTTGCGTTACGACGTTGCTGCATATGTATATCTGTGCCTCATGTGTTATCGGTGCCTTTCCATCTGTGTGTGCAACTCTGTGTTGTATGTTTCCAAATGCATATGCATGTATTTCACGTTTCTGCATGCATGACTACATGCATACAGTATGCGTCTTTGTGAGCGAGTGTGTCTGGTGGCGGCGCGTTGAGGGCGCCATGGTTACCACTAACCGGGTCATCCGGTACACGAGGTAAGTAGGACACTTGACTCTCGCTTGGAGGTTTCCTCCATCGACAGCAGCGTTTGTTTGTTTGTTTGTGTTTGTTGCAAGTGTTATAAATGTCATGTTGAGCCCAACAACAGACGTATTCATATTTACTGGAAAGCTGAGGAAGAATCCCAGAGATTTGAATGTCCCATGGAGCGCATCCTTTGAGTGCTTCCTACAAACACAATGAAACTAACAGAACCCCCGGTAGTTTCTGTTGGTTCTTTAAGACGTGGATAACAGGGGGAACTCTGATGGGAACCGTGCAGCCGGGACTTACTGCGGACGTGGTTCTCGGCGCAGTACAGCATGTCGGCGGCGTGGATGAACTGGTAACCCGAGCCTCGGACTCTCAGCTCCGCCTCCGTGTAGCCCAGGACTATTTTACCCCTGAAAAGGAATCACAAACTTCATGGTCACAGTTCACTCGACTACATTTTGAACAGCCGTGAAGGTTTCTAGGGAACGCACTTTGCATCGCAGGACATGGGTGTGAAGTCCAGCTTGTGTTTGGTCCTGAAGATCATGTTCCTGGTCCTGATTTCCAGGATGGCCGGAGACTGGAGGGGAGTGGCGATGGCGAACAGGGCGAGCTGAGGCGGGGCGCTGCCCTCACCGTCGCACCGCTGGCGGTTCTGACCGTGGAGGAACTTGAGACGGCCCTGGATGTTCAGCGCCTGAGAGGAGAGGAATCAAAGATGAGTAGAGAACAATACCGCCACTGGTTCCACTGGTTCTCTGACGGGGAACCCTCCACACGACTCTTTCTACAACAGCGTGTGAGTGACTGGGACTTCATGCACGACTGATGATGACTCCCAGTTCTCCTCTCAATGTGTCTGATGGTACAATAACCTCAGAGAGAAAGCCCGATGTCCTGCTCCCACCCTGTGGCATCTCGTGTGAGGACCCCCACCTCCTCTGTTAGCTCTGGTTAATTGACCTTAGTGGGTTTAAGAGCCTGCAGCCGCGATGTCAGGAGTCTCTAGCCCTGAATAGCAGGAGGGATTATGGGAAACAAAGCCAGAGCGAGTGGTAGACAGGAGCAGAAACCTGGCTTAAAGCTCACGCAAATGCAGTGGGAGAGACACAGGTTCAAACCCCTTCAGCAGGGCTGCCGGAGTTTCCTTGAGCAAGACGATGAGCTTTCAGAAAGAAACCACTTCCCTGATAACAATGTTGTTTTATCTCCCAGCTGCACGGAGATAAAAAAAAAGATGTTTTTTAAAGTATTAAATACTTTTCAGATACTTTTTTTCAGGTTGACGGCATGAAGGGAAAAGTAACCGCTGCCTGAGGGAAGGAATCCAAAATCAGATGGTTGGCCATGTGCAGCTAATGAACTACAACGTCAAGTGTTTCGTCTGTAAAATTATTAAATCTATGAAAATATAAAAAGATGAGTGGCTGAAACTAACGAGTGTTAGTGCCTTGCTCATGGGGGTTGAGGGATTTCTCTCTCTCCATCTGCAGCTAATGGTCTTAGTGGGAGTAGCCGGGTCTGGAGCTACCAACCCTGACTAAACAAGTTCCCCCTGCGCTCCGGGAGGATTAAGGCCCTTTTCCCCACGACCCCGAGCTCTCTTAAGGCGGATTACAGGAGTGAATGGTGGCTTCTGATCGCTGAGGGACTCTGAGGTGGCACGCCATAGTCACCTCAAATATGGATTCATTTGATCACTGTATTTATTACCATCAGCTTCATCCAGAGAGATTTCATAGAACTTGTTTCAGGCTCACCAGGAAGCCGGAGGAGTTGTCCAACAAACAGCGGAAGCGGCAGACGAAGCCTCTCTCCAGGAAGGACGAGTTCTCCGGGGGAAGCTGGTCGGGGTTGTAGCTCACCAGGCAGGAAGGCTCGCCATCTGTGGTCAAATAATACGGTTTATTTCTCTGCTCTACCGAGACGAGATCAGAGTGATGTTGTCTTACACACCGGGTGAGGGATCTGTGGGGGGGGCGAGGCCGGCTGGGGGGTTGAGGGCCCAGTGCAGGTTGCTCCTGAACTCCTGCTGGTCTTCAGTGTGGATGAGCTCCAACACGCTCTGGTGCATCACGTCAGTCTGAAACAGGAAAAGAGTGAGGCGAGGCAACCTTCCACGTTGAAGACGGGACGACGCGAGGCCGGTGTTCGGTCAGCGGGTACCCCGAGGGGTGCGTTTGATTTCGTTTGCCTTGAAGTGGAGCCAAAAGAAATCAAATAGTTGAAACGGAGCCAAAGACCCGCTGTGACCCCGATGTCTGTCGTCCAGCGTGACCAGAGCTGTTTGGGCTGAATGGTTGTGCTAAGCTACATGTGGCTAAGAAGCAATCGTGCTCACTTTAGCTTAGCACAAGACAATTAGACAGTAACCGCCGATGTTACCATCTTTCATCAACTCGATGTGTATGAACGTTTCTGGTGACACAGTGAGCAGAGGCTTCCGCTCAGATTTGGGTTTTCTGGGTAAATGCACGATGGACCGGGGAACGAGGTGTGATGTTTACACCTTCCCGTGTGTCTGTGTTTATAGTGTGTTTGTGCTCTCTGGACAGTTTGAACATCACATTCTCCAAAATGAGACCAGAAGGAAGCCGAGTGGAAGGGGAGGGGGGAGGGGGGGGGGGATGCGTTCACTTGCTGCTCGTCATGAACCTCCTTGTGCTCGTTAACGCCACCTCTCCGCCTCGCTGCCTTTATAACACACCCGATAATAGATTTATAAAACACTATCAAACGTGTTACAAATGCACAGAGAACTATAACCCGCTCTACCCATAATGCCTTGTGTTTTGGATAAAACAAGCCACACTAAACTAAACTAAACGTGTCTCTACCTGATGGAAGCCGAGGTAATCCTGGATGGTGTGAGAGCAGAAGAAGACGGTTCCTTCAGCGGTCACCACTAGGACGAAGCCATTCAGGGCCTGCAGAGGTTATTATACATATTATATCATTGAGGAAACACGTTCATTATAGTCCTGCTTCAAAAAATAAACAAACAACCCTCATATTCAAGACAGCATTCACTTTAAATCTTCTTTGTAGGGGTTCACCTAAAGTAAACATGCAGAGAAGATGTCAGATTCCAGAGAACAAAGGCTTTAAGAGGAAGAAGAAAGAGACGAAACAGGAAGAGAAAACTAAACAAACAAACAGGGATGAGGCTTCTCCTCCGGGGCAGACAGAGAGGAGGAGGAGGAGGTCAGACTCGCTACTTGATGAGTAACACCTCCATCATCGCTCCTCCTCCAGCCTCGGGGCTCGGTGAGGAGGTGATGACATCGTGTCCCGACACCACAGAGTCACAGCGGCAGACTGCATCCTCACTGATGAAGAGGAGGAGGAGGAGGCATACACTCTATCTCTACTTTGGGTCAGAATTTGACATTTCCTTTTGGAGCCTCTTTGAAAAGCCATCAGCATCAGGCTGCTTCTCTTCACCCTGAATAATTAACATTCAGGTGGGAGGGTAGAGGAACATTTACTCATAATAATAATAATAATATATATCTTATACAACTACAATGAATTCCTCACACACACACACACACACACACGTGTGTCACATGACAATCCAATGTGACCACACACAGGAAGAAGCTTTCTGACCCAGTTCCCTTCATGAGTGGCGTTAAAGATCTGGAGGAATACCGTCAGACATCCAAGAATACTCTGGTTGCTTTTAGTTGACCCCCCCCTTCAATAATAGATGAGTTCACCGGCTGTGTTTAATTCATGAGTCCGTAATGGAACAGAAGGAAGCTGCTGGTTCTTCTTCTCTGCTGCAGTGACCCATTTACTGGGATCAATACCTCAATCCACTGCTGCAGGGCAGAGGAACCCGTGTTGACTGTCTGTTGGTGTCCACACTGTCTGCTTGAACCTTTGAGCTTCTTTAAACCTGCAACCGCACATTGTTTTCTGGGCCATTTTGGTGATATTTGTTACTTATTTCCACATCCAGCTGTTTATGTTTAGCTCTAAAAGCTCCACTACGTGTCGTGTGCGTTGGCGTTTTACAGCATAAGACAACAGTTTGTCACTAAAGCACTACATTAAATCCAGCCACTAGAAGCTCTCTCAGAGAACCAGCACATGCACACGAGACCCCGTCAGTACTTTGACTGAGAGAAGGAAACAACTCAAACTCCTCTCGCCCTCCCAAAGCTGCCGTAAGCCCAAGAAGAACCAGACACTTCTCCTCTTGCCAGCTGGCCTTGAACAGCCCAATGCTGTTGTTGTGATGCATAGAACCAAAACTCCCAGGGGCCTTTGGGGTGTCAGTGACCAACCTGCAGCAGCAGCTCCCCCTCCGGTACGACGCCGTCCTCGGGCGCTCCGCTGGCGTCGCCGCCGCTCTTCTTCGCGCCGCCGGGCAGCCGGTTCTTCAGCGTCACTGCAGGGAGACATTTATCCAGCTCAAGTGTTTCCCTTTTGGACCGCTGGTCTCTGAAGAGCTGGTCATGGATATTAGCTTATGATCTACTGAACACCACATCAGGGCTTTGAAGGTAACGGAACAACATTTAAATGCCCGTTAATGACAGTTCAAAAGGATCCATTATACCCGTATACATAGAAACACGGGCCCAGATTCATTATTAAAAAGTGCTTCTGACATCTGCTCATTATATGGATCAGTAGCAGGGTCTCCTTTAAGAAATCTTAAAGATTCACCTTCACAGAGAGAAAGACGGGACAAATATGTTCTGTTTCACTTCATTTCCAACGTGTTATTGTGGCTACAACACTTCTCTGTGACCTCTGACCCCTAAGACCAAACCATGGAGGCCTTTGGCTCTGGTTGAGGATAAAGTGTGAAGAAAACAAAACACTTCTCTGTCGCCTCCGAGCGCTGCAGACCAAACAGACACTAAAGGTTCGACCACTTCTTCTGATTCCACTCCGGGATCAATAAAGCTCCATCGGATGTGTATTTCAATACTTTTTTGCCTTTATATTTAGTGTGTTTCGAGATTTAAAAAGCATGCTAATGATTTACCAGTTCATCGTTTTATTGACTTGTCTGATCCATCATTTAAATAGATTTGAGGTTTGTTTGGATTACCTTTACAAGTCATTTCTGGCACATTGCTGCAAGACAAAAACTGCATTAAAATGAAACAATGTAAATAATGGATACATTAAAACATTAATAAATAACAATGTGTTACTTCACAGTCGTTGTGTTTTTAATGTTTAGTTTGTGTCTCCTGGTATAAAATCAAATGCTCACAAGCCGACAGAGCTCAGTGTAAGAAAGGGAGCATGTTGACTATCAATTATTAAGAGCTAGAAGGGGGGCGGGGGGGCTATTCTGCACCCTGACGTCATGAACGGGAGCTGGTGGCTAGAAAAGCACCCCGAGGTGACGGGGAGGAGGGGCCAATGACGACATGTCAACAGAGGAACATAAAGGACAGCCATACATTACCGCTGCTTGATATCAACACCACGACGATGACGAACCAGCGCTAACCCTCTGCAGACGTCCAGAACACATCCATCAACCTGCGTGAGTCTCAGTGACCCACATCAATGATTCAGGGGACCAGAGGGCCCCCGAACGACAACACGGACCACCGACGTGTGCTAATACAGAGTGTTTGTGGGCGTTGGGCTTAAAGATGTTTGAATATTCATGATGGATACGGAGCGCCTCGTTTGACTGTTTTAATTATCACGTCATCATTTAACGCCTGGATTTATTGGAACATTTACATATTTTTAATAATTTCCTTTACGAATGGAGTTTATCTGCAGATTTCTTCAAAGACCTCCACAGAAATATATTTGCCGTTTTCTTCTCCTGTATTTTGTTGCTTCGTGAAATTCTAATCTACACATAGTCTGAAGTCATGAAAAGGTAACTCAAGATGTGTATTTATTTAACCCTTCGACCCAGACGTGATGGACCGGCACTCTCAGAACAATACAACAGGGTTTCCTGAGGTCGGAGAGTAAAAGTTGAGCAGTGGGCTCCTGCGTCCCCCCTCCTGGCTTCAAGAGGTCTGTAAAGCGGTCGTGAGTGGATTATCCCGCCATGTTTTTATTCTCCCAGGCTTTCATCTCCTCCTCCCTCCTCCTCCTCCTCTCTGCAGTCGCTTCAGACCCACTTTACTGTGCGACTGAGACTTTGGGACAAGGGTCGACTCGTGGCCACGGGCAAGAGGAGCTGACCTACAATACGTTACATTGAGGGGGGGGGGGGTCCGGGGTTCACACACTTAGAGACTGTTTCTGCAGGGTCAGCGTGTCTTTAAGGTTAAAGTCTGTTTAGTCTTCTGTAAGTTGCTGTTTAGCTTCTTAAAAACACAAAGAAATAGAGAGCGCCCGTGTGAGAAAAGGAGGTTTCTGCACTCGTGACACGAAGCCAAGGTTTCAGAAGCATATCACGCTTTTTGGACTGCTAAATATTGAATTAATTTACGGTGACGTGAGACTGGAAGGAATCAAATGCCTCCTGCGGCAGATTAAACTGCAGACGCAGGATTCAGATATTCCACTCCTTCAGTGAGTTTTGAGGATTTATGAAAAGCCTTTTTGTTGCTTTTGGACGGACTTACAATCGGCCTATAACAGCAAATCTGTGAACACATTCAACACACACACACACACACACACATCCCCAAAATCCATCTGCAATGCCTGTACGTCTCCATGACGACTAGACGGTCCAGAAACAAAGGTCACAAACTCCAAACCTTTTTAAAATAAATTATACATAAATACATCGTGGTTTGGCTCATTCTGGCTGAATTATTCATAGTTGAGGATATACTTGTAAACGTTAAGGGGGAAGCATTTGTTGTCTTGCTCACATAAATGCTCTGGTTTGAACACATATTTCTTGGCGATGAAGTAAGGAGCTTTATTTCTCCCCCCGGAGATTAAACTTTTAGCTCCAGACTGTGGAGTGTTTTACAATGGTGTGTTTGAGTTTCTCCCCAAACAAACGGCATTTGTGTCTCTAATGTGAGGAAACCCAGAGGGACGATATTGACATTATTGTTGAACAGTGCGGCCGCTGTTCAGACATCTTGGAGCTGACTGGTGAACCCTGACCTTCTGTCTTTACTAAACCTTCCACCGCTGGGTGCTGCTTTCTGCCTCTGTGTCTGCAGGTCCTGCGAGGTGTGAAAAGCTATTTCAGTATTTGGGGTAGGCGGGGGGGAAAAGGGCAGAGCAGCTGTTTGGAGACCACACACTGACATTTACCAGCTTCCCTCTCCGTCTCGATCTGTCTCAATTTCAGGATCGGTCATCGTCACTTTTAAACCAGTGCCAGAGTCGTTTAGCGTGAACACGTCGTCACGAGGTTAAATATGCTCATCTAATCTGGTGTTTCCTACCGGAGAAGAAGCTCTTGGTGCGCAGGAAGCTGACGCTGAGCCTGAGGATGGACAGTTTGTCCAGGCTGGAGATGACGTCCTCGGGGAAGGGCAGCATGCTGGCGAGCCGGTCCAGCTCCGAGTTCAGGCGGTCGCGGTGGCGTTTGGACGGATTGGACTTGGTGCTTTCAGCTGGGGTCGGCTTGACTCTGAAGGGGGCAGTTATATTCATCATCATCATCATCAAGTGAATAATAACCACACTGACACGTGGGGCAAATACTGAGAGTTGGGTCTATGCAGTTGAGATATCCCAATTCCATGGAAAACAGAATTGTGACGCTGAATTTTGGGGAGATGTCAATAAAAGAAATTCCATTTTAATGACTTAATGCAGCCATAAAAACATGGCAAAAACAGTATATTGCATTTTCACAAATTATGATCCGGTATTTCTACTGAAATTGGATTATTTACCTATTTATTTTTAATGTGGTGCTAATGGCGTTTGCATTATTGCCCAATATTTTATATTGACACATATATAGGTTGGGATAAGCATGTTCATTTATGAGTTTATGTTTAATAAAAATACCATAACACTTATTAACCTGTTTCATTATTCTACTACTGCAAAAATACAAATGATATTAATCAAAAATCCAATTATATTTTTTGAAATATAAATACAAATATAAAAAGATACTAAATAACTTCAATCTGTAATAATATATTAGACACATTAAACAAGTTAATGAACGTAATAAACCACAAACGTACCCCTTCTGCGCAGGTTTTCTTCTTTTCCGTGCAGTATACATGTTGTTTATTTATTCAGTGAAGCCGGAGGAAATCCATAAACTCCCCACTTAAAACAACCCAGTAGAGTCCAGTAGAAACCACTTAAAACTCACCAGTAGAAACCAGTAACTCCTCACTATAACACACCAGTAGAGTCCAGTAGAAACCAGTAACTCCTCACTATAACACACCAGTAGAGTCCAGTAGAAACCACTCATAACTCACCAGTAGAAACCAGTAACTCCTCACTATAACACACCAGTAGAGTCCAGTAGAAACCAGTAACTCCCTACCTATAACACACCAGTAGAGTCCAGTAGAAACCAGTAACTCCCCACCTATAACAACCCAGTAGAGTCCAGTAGAAACCAGTAACTCCCTACCTATAACCCAGTAGACACCAGTAACTCCCCACCTATAACCCAGTAGAAACCAGTAACTCCCACCTATAACCCAGTAGAGTCCAGTAGAAACCAGTAACTCCCTACCTATAACCCAGTAGACACCAGTAACTCCCCACCTATAACCCAGTAGAAACCAGTAACTCCCACCTATAACCCAGTAGAGTCCAGTATAAACCAGTAACTCCCACCTATAACCCAATAGAGTCCAGTAGAAACCAGTAACTCCCACCTATAACCCAGTAGAGTCCAGTAACTCCCCACCTATAACCCAGTAGAGTCCAGTAGAAACCAGTAACTCCCACCTATAACCCAATAGAGTCCAGTAGAAACTAGTAACCCCCCACCTATAACCCAGTAGAGTCCAGTAGAAACCAGTAACTCCCACCTATAACCCAATAGAGTCCAGTAGAAACTAGTAACCCCCCACCTATAACCCAGTAGAGTCCAGTAGAAACCAGTATTTCCCACCTATAACCCAGTAGAGTCCAGTAGAAACCAGTAACTCCCACCTATAACCCAGTAGAGCCCAGTAGAAACCAGTATTTCCCACCTATAAGCCAGTAGAGCCCAGTAACCCCCACCTATAACCCATTAGAGTCCAGTAGAGTCCAGTAACTCCCCACCTATAACCCAGTAGAGTCCAATAGAGTCCAGTAACTCCCACCTATAACCCAGTAGAGTCCAGTAACTCCCCACCTATAACCCAGTAGAGTCCAATAGAGTCCAGTAACTCCCACCTATAACCCAGTAGAGTCCAGTAACTCCCCACCTATAACCCAGTAGAGTCCAGTAGAAACCAGTAACTCCCACCTATAACCCAGTAGAAACCAGTAACTTCCCACCTATAACCCAGCAGAGTCCAGTAACTCCCCACCTATAACCCAGTAGAGTCCAGTAACTCCCCACCTATAACCCAGTAGAGTCCAGTAGAGTCCAGTAACTCCCCACCTATAACCCAGTAGAGTCCAGTAACTCCCCACCTATAACCAAGTAGAGTCCAGTAGAGTCCAGTAACTCCCCACCTATAACCAAGTAGAGTCCAGTAGAGTCCAGTAACTCCCCACCTATAACCCAGTAGAGTCCAGTAACTCCCCACCTATAACCCAGTAGAGTCCAGTAGAGTCCAGTAGCTCCCCACCTATGACCAAGTAGAGTCCAGTAAATCCCCACCTATAACCCAGTAGAGTCCAATAGAGTCCAGTAACTCCCACCTATAACCCAGTAGAGTCCAATAGAGTCCAGTAACTCCCACCTATAACCCAGTAGAGTCCAGTAACTCCCCACCTATAACCCAGTAGAGTCCAATAGAGTCCAGTAACTCCCACCTATAACCCAGTAGAGTCCAGTAACTCCCCACCTATAACCCAGTAGAGTCCAATAGAGTCCAGTAACTCCCACCTATAACCCAGTAGAGTCCAGTAACTCCCCACCTATAACCCAGTAGAGTCCAATAGAGTCCAGTAACTCCCACCTATAACCCAGTAGAGTCCAGTAACTCCCACCTATAACCCAGTAGAGTCCAGTAACTCCCCACCTATAACCCAGTAGAGTCCAGTAGAAACCAGTAACTCCCACCTATGACCAAGTAGAGTCCAGTAACTCCCACCTATGACCAAGTAGAGTCCAGTAACTCCCACCTATAACCCAGTAGAGTCCAGTAACTCCCCACCTATAACCCAGTAGAGTCCAGTAACTCCCCACCTATGACCAAGTAGAGTCCAGTAAATCCCCACCTATAACCCAGTAGAGTCCAGTAACTCCCCACCTATAACCAAGTAGAGTCCAGTAGAGTCCAGTAACTCCCCACCTATGACCCAGTAGAGTCCAGTAACTCCCCACCTATAACCCAGTAGAGTCCAGTAACTCCCCACCTATAACCCAGTAGAGTCCAGTAGAGTCCAGTAACTCCCCACCTATAACCAAGTAGAGTCCAGTAGAGTCCAGTAACTCCCCACCTATGACCCAGTAGAAACCAGGGCTCGGGAGCACGTGACTCACCTGCCGCGGCTAACTGCCCGCTAGCTTAGATTTGAAATAGCATCGACCGTTACTTTTCCGTTACTCGAGACGTCGACGTCCCCTTCGAGAGATCGAGCGGACGCCATTGCGCCAGCGCGTCCTATGGAAGTAACGTCAGGGGACCGCCGTGAAGAACCTCCTTCAGAAGCTCACATCCTGCGGCGGACCTTCAGCCCCGTGGGTTATTAAATGAACCGTTCATAAAGTTGGATGTTCCTCCTCTCCTCTCCTCCCGAGGACCACTCTGCCGCTGCGCTCCTCGCTCCCGGACCAGCGGCAGCGCGCGCTCCCCCGGCTTTGATTGGTCGTTGGTAGCGCGCGCGGAGGGGTGGGAGGAGGGGGGTGGAGGGGTCGAAGGTCACGGCAGCAAAAACAACAGTCGTTGCAGTAAAGTCTGTTTAAAATGTACTTTCTTGGGGTCATTTAACACTTCCTGTTTGAATGGCGCATGCTTCTTCCTGAAAACACCACGATTGGCTCTGGTTATGAGGATTATTATTATGAATATAAAGAGAATATGCACCTTTAGTCTGAATGAAGTCTGGTGGTAACCACTTGAGAATGGATGCCAGGCTTTCATATTTAATATTAAAGGATATGTTATTGCTTTCTATGAGTTGATGAAGGTTAAAGATGCATGCATGCTTTAGTCATTAATTGTTGTTGAAACCAGGAGATATCACTGTGGGACATTTCAGATCATAAAACAATGCAGACTGGCCCAAAACCATTAAAGGCTTAACTGGGAGCAGATTGTCCAGCAGGAACAGATTAAAATGCAAACGTGGAGTTTCAGTTCCATCTAGTGGACACTTGAGACAAGAAACTACAATGATAACGTGGAGCAATAATAAATATACATACACAATTCAATTATGTTTAAATAGTTTATAAAGTTAACCTCCGTGTACATTTTCCTCATTATTTTGAATGAGACTTTTTTTTCCATTCTTGACTCAAATACACCAAATAATGCTATAAAACAATAATCTATGCAGTTTTCTCGTCATCTTGTCTATTTTTTTCCATCAAACTATAATTTAAAGAGAGATAAAATACCCTAAAAGATGACATTTTGGTATTAACTTGGAGGAAGACACAACGTGTGGTCAGATCACCTTTAATACGGTGAGCGTGAACACATCGACTCGCTGTTAGAGGCATCATGGTGAAGATATGGAAAAGTTACAAAAACAACATCGGAACAAGAGGTTAACGTACGATTATGCTGTGCAGAGAATGTACAAAATATGAAGAAGGCGTGAGTCAGATTAAGGTGATATGACATTAAAATACACAATATAGGACAATACGTACATGAAACAAATATTTATATTTATGTACAGGTACAAAAGATACTGCAAAGTGGAGCCTTGGCCTCTTGGGGATTGAAAAGTATAATTAAGGCTTATTTTCATCTCGAAGCAAGCAACAATATATATTTAATATATGACGACTTTGTGATTGAATTGAAAGCACAAAGAGGCGTTCAAGGTCCTCGGAAACTAGAGCTTTGTTTCGTACTCATGAACTCACAAATCCATCTGTGATGATCTTATTTGGTTTTATTTTGGTGAATCTGCTGAGGAGAGAAATTCAGGGATCGGTGACAATTCACTTTGGATTGTTTACAATTTCTCCGGCTCAATTTTAATCTGTAAAAACTAAAATGTTGTTATTACTATCATAGTAAATATGTTATACCTTCGGGTGAAGAAACAACATGATTTTAAAGGAAAGTATTTAAGTTATTTAAATACGTCCCTCATTGTTTCATATATAACATTTGAAATATTTGCACGTTGTGTTGTGAAAATTGAGCCAAAGAAATGAAAAGAAACCATAACCCGACCTCCCTGCTTCACTACTGCGTTACCCAGAATGCCTTTCAACAAGTCACAAGGAATGTCCGGAATACAAACTACTTCCTGTTTGGATACTGCTAAACCAGTGTGTAGTCTTTTGGACAGTAGTGTTCGTGATTACAACTACAAAACAATGATTTGTCTCATTATTACTGTAATAAATCAAAGAATGCCGATTGCTTCTTCTTTTAAAATGTCTTAAATCCCAAATATATTCAGTTAAAGATGACGCTAAACGACAGACTTCCATATTTGTCTGCTTTTCGCTGTCATAATAATCAATAAAAGGCATCATATTTCTACTCTTTCCCTTTGGCATCCTGCAGCTTCTGAATCAGTTCTAGAAGAGTTGTGTCTCAGAAGCACAGAACTCGTGACTGTAATCACATTTCATTTCATGCACTTCTTTGCAGTTTGAGGCTTTTTCTCGTGCCGATTGTAAAACAAACTCATAAAGAGGTCAAATGAAAGGCACTTGTGAAAAGTTCATCTTTCCCCTCGTAAAGAAAAGCAAACACAATAGCTGCCGTTAAACCGTTTTACTTCTGTGTTGTTTTTGCTGCCGATCTGAGCGAGAAAGTCGATAAATAAACCTCGAGGACGGAAACGGGAAAGAGGAAGAGGACGGGGAGGATGAAGAAAGGCTCCACGCTCATTACATATCAGGCTGAAGCACATGCTGGTCTTTATTAGAGGGATAACAACTACACTCTAAAGGCAGTCTCCTTAACTTAACTTTCAGTCTATTTAAAAACATCTCTTTAATTATCAGTATTTTAAGTTGGGTTCAATTAAAATAACACAATCTAGAGGATGAAGCTCTTATTTTTGTGAATTATGTCTCTTCACTATGCTTTGGCAAACACTTTAAAGGAACAGTGCAAAAACAATCTCACTAATTGTCTGCATGAAGTTTAAGGCGAAGGGGCGAGTTTGGTTTAAATAAAACATCTAATTTCCACTGCACCTTTTCTTTTTGTGCAAACATTCCCGGTGGAAATGTTGTAAAATGTCAACAGACGGAGCGTTCTGTCTGTTGTTTCTCTTTCTCCCTACAACAGGAAAACAACAGCACATACATATTAGGGGAAGAAGAAGAAGAAGATAAAAAAGCGATAAAAATGAATAAAAGAGACGCGAACAAGACGCGTTTCACTGAATCCTTTTGTTGTGCGTTTTCTTTTTAATACCCTGTCTGCACACACAACCTCCCTCACCGGCACAGCAACGAGTTGAAATGAACGTAGTCAAGGACAAAAATAGCAACAAACAACAACAACAAGTATATATATTTTATCCTTCTGAGCGCTCAAAATAGAAAGCAGGTTTTTCCGGGAGTAGGACGTTTGTGTGTGGAGGTGACGGATGATCCTTAATTACCAGGGAGTGTCCACCCTGTCGCGTTGGAGGGAATCAGTACGTTATTGTCTCTGACCCCGTCTTCACGGCATCCAACATGCTCCTCCCATCCAGATCGTTCTCAACTCAGAGGGCGGGGAACATACCTGGGTAAATATTGAACATACCTGGGTAAATATTGAACATATCTGGGTAAATATTGAACATATATATCTGGGTAAATATTGAACATATCTGGGTAAATATGTCACAGATATGGATTCGTCTGAGAGGCGTTGACGAAAAACGAGTTGCAGTGGGCGTGTCCCAGTGCGGCTTTCAATGAAGAAGACACACAAAGGTCAGGTTTGTGTCTTTGTACAGTATGTGTGTGGTAAGGGAGGAGGACCGATAAAGAGACATTTGATGATGAGCCAAACTTCCATCCATTAAAGCTCTTTTGTTGGTATAATCCAACCAGCTCCAAGGAAGGAATTCATGCTCTTTTGTTGGTATAATCAACCAGCTCCAAGCAAGGAATTCATGCTCTTTTGTTGGTATAATCAACCAGCTCCAAGCAAGGAATTCATGCTCTTTTGTTGGTATAATCAATCAGCTCCAAGGAAGGAATTCATGCTCTTTTGTTGGTATCATCAATCAGCTCCAAGGAAGGAATTCATGCTCTTTTGTTGGTATAATCCAATCAGCTCCAAGCAAGGAATTCATGCTCTTTTGTTGGTATAATCCAATCAGCTCCAAGGAAGGAATTCATGCTCTTTTGTTGGTATAATCCAATCAGCACCAAGGAAGGAATTCATGCTCTTTTGTTGGTATAATCCAATCAGCACCAAGGAAGGAATTCATGCTCTTTTGTTGGTATCATCAATCAGCTCCAAGCAAGGAATTCATGCTCTTTTGTTGGTATAATCCAATCAGCACCAAGGAAGGAATTCATGCTCTTTTGTTGGTATCATCAATCAGCTCCAAGAAGGGAATTCATGCTCTTTTGTTGGTATCATCAATCAGCTCCAAGAAGGGAATTCATGCTCTTTTGTTGGTATCATCAATCAGCTCCAAGGAAGGAATTCATGCTCTTTTGTTGGTATCAATCAGCTCCAAGAAGGGAATTCATGCTCTTTTGTTGGTATCATCAATCAGCTCCAAGCAAGGAATTCATGCTCTTTTGTTGGTATAATCCAATCAGCACCAAGGAAGGAATTCATGGTCTTTTGTTGGTATCAATCAGCTCCAAGAAGGGAATTCATGCTCTTTTGTTGGTATCATCAATCAGCTCCAAGCAAGGAATTCATGCTCTTTTGTTGGTATAATCCAATCAGCACCAAGGAAGGAATTCATGCTCTTTTGTTGGTATAATCAATCAGCTCCAAGAAGGGAATTCATGCTCTTTTGTTGGTATCATCAATCAGCTCCAAGGAAGGAATTCATGCTCTTTTGTTGGTATCAATCAGCTCCAAGGACGGAATTCATGGTCTTTTGTTGGTATCATCAATCAGCTCCAAGGACGGAATTCATGCTCTTTTGTTGGTATCAATCAGCTCCAAGGACGGAATTCATGCTCTTTTGTTGGTATCATCAACCAGCTCCAAGGAAGGAATTCATGCTCTTTTGTTGGTATCAATCAGCTCCAAGGACGGAATTCATGCTCTTTTGTTGGTATCATCAATCAGCTCCAAGGAAGGAATTCATGCTCTTTTGTTGGTATCAATCAGCTCCAAGGACGGAATTCATGCTCTTTTGTTGGTATCATCAACCAGCTCCAAGGAAGGAATTCATGCTCTTTTGTTGGTATCATCAACCATCTCCAAGGAGGGAATTCATGCTTCTTTCTTTGATAAAAAACTAACTCCAAACAGATTTCTTTCTCCTCCTCAGAAACCAGATGTCCTGAACCACACAGCTTCCATCACTGTTTCCTAATGAGAGGAGAGAGGAGAGAGGGCAAAGGAGAGAGAGAGAATAGAGGAGAAAGGAGTAAGGAGAAAGGAGAAAGGAGAGAGGAGAGGCTCCTCACATTTCTGTTCTTCAGTCTGATCCACCGATGAGTTTAGAGACAGGAGTCTTCCTGTTTAGTAGTTGGGATCCTCAGGGCTGATTCCTACTTGCTCTCTGAGTAGTAAGCGCTCCCGTCGGGCAGAGAGGAGAAGGGGAAGCCTCCACTCCCGACGGCCGGACGGCTGTTGATCTGTGAGATCAGGAAATCATCTCTTTATTAATTTATATTCAAAAGTACAAATTTCAGGTACTTTATACACTTTTTGTTGACAAATATTGTTCATATTGTTTTCTCCACTCTACTTCTTCCACTACTATACATATGTACAAGGTGTGCATACATGCAAACATATTATATATTAGTTTAATCTATCCTATTTTAGAATGTATGTATATTTTATTACATTATATTTATTTCCTTATGCATAACAAAAGTAGGATTTACAGTAACAATTGAATGGGTCTCTTCAGACTGACTGACCTGCGTCGGTTCACTGAAGTTCAGGTACTGCTGTTGCTGCAGCAGCAGACCGCCCCGGTCCAGATCGGCCGTCACTTGGCAGGACAGCGCGGCCTCATCGGGATCCGGGATGGCCCTCATCCCCGGCACGGAACCCCCCCTGGGGAGACCCTGGTAGAGGCAGGAGGGCTTGGAGGGAATCTGGTTGCCGGCGGGGTTCAGTCGCTGGCTGGGGTGCACTCCGTTCACAGGCACGGACGTGGGCACGTTTCTGAACATACAACTGCTCAGCGGCAGCACCGGCTCCGCGACCCGCTGAACAGGAAACTGCACATTTGAGGTCTCTGGAGTCCTGAACATCGGACCGCCATTGACGACGTGCAGAGGGTTCCTTTGATACCCTGACGCCTGGTGGAGGCGGGCGCCCACTTGTTGGGGTCCCCCTGAGACCAGCTGCTGCTCCAGTGACCAGGCCGGTCTCTGATTGGCGTTGTTTTGTGTGTTCAGGGCAAAGCGGTCCTGTACGCAGCTCGACGAGGAGGAACTTGGAATACTTTGGGCGTACATTTCTACAAAGGCGTCTGCTTGGTTTGAGTTCCACTGGTTTTCCTGAAAGTTGAACCTAGGATTTGACTGTCTGTTGGTGCTTTGGAGGCCGGCTGGTGCGTTCGGCGCCATCACCTGATGGGGGCTCTGCATTAGCTGAGCCGCTGGGTTGGGGTGAATCTGATTGGCTGAAGGTTGCCTCAGCGAGAATGATCCGCGGTTGTTGTCCTTGTCAGCGACTTGCAAGGTTCTGTATTGGTTCTGTGTGGAGGGGTTGAAGGTAACTGGAGCACCAGTGGTTCCCAGTTGGAGAGCAACACAGGTGGTCTGCTGAAGAGTTGGACCGTTAAAACCCAGCTGAGGAAGATCCATGTGGGTCAGCTTCATGTGGCCCAGGACTGGAGGCGCTACCATCTGCCCTACATTTGGTATCAGCTGGTTGTGGGGATCTGGGGGCCAGCCGACGGTCTGCTCAGGTTGCTGGTTCTGGGGCTCCAGAGTGGAGAGGCAGTCCGGCACCAGGTCCAGCTGCTCCGGCAGCTTGAGGCCGCCCTCCCTCTGCAGCTGCTCCTCCACGTATGTCAGGATGTCGTTGCTGAGAATGTCGTCAAGGTTCTCGTTGGTCTCGCAGATGTTGCTGCTCATCTTCAGCAGGGTACTCTCCCAGCTCTTCAGCTCCTCGGGCCCGACGTCCAGGGTGCTGAGGTCGTTCTCCCCGAGGATCTGCTGCAGGGTCTCTATCATGTCCTGAACCGTGTCCTCGGACTTCACCACATTCCCCACGGCGGGTTTGGGCGCCGCGAGCTCCCACATATCTCCGGGCACGCTGACCGTGGCGTGGCTGTGCTTGAAGGCGTCGTCGTTGATGATGTTGAAGGCGTTGTTCTTGTTGTGGTCGCAGTAGAGAGACTGGTCCTGGCTCAGCATGCAGCCCATCATGGACTCGCGGCTCACGGTGTGGTCGTCCAGCTTTCTCTGCTTGGGGGCGGAGCAAGGGTCGGGGGTGTCGACGGTTGGAGTGATATCGTAAAGCAGCGCCTCCCCGGTGGTGAAGTTGAACGGCAGCTGCAGCCGACGGAGGCGGAGCTGATCTTCCCCTTCTTCGTTTCTGAACGACACAAAACAAGAGTCGGTTTCTGCTCCTCGAGTGAACCCCCACAAAGACACAACCCCCCCATCTTTAACTTACATCAAAGCCCTCTGACGGGCCACGATGAAGTCCGGCTTCCCTGCTTTGAAGACCAGCCTGGCGTTGGCCTGGACCCAGATCCACGACCCGGTTTTGGCCAGAAGCCTGAAGACGGTGAAGCCGCTCTCTCCGGTTTTCATCACTGGAAGACAAATCCGTCACTAAACAACAGACCTAGAAACGTTTCTGCATCACTGTTGAGGTTAAAAACTCATTCTGCCCCCCGCGGTGCATTCAAGTCGTTCATTTGAACCCCTAAAGTCCATAAGAAGAGCTTCTGGGGAGCCGCGGCAGGGACTTACTTCTCAGGTGGTTGTCGGCGCAGTACATCATGTCTGCAGCGTGGATGAAGTTGTAGCCGGAGCCTTTCATGCAGAGCTCCACTTCATTGTAACCCAGGACCACCTTCCCTCTGGAGGAGCATAAACAATGGCACATTGTCTACCAAATGAACCTTTCAGGTACTTTATTCACTGTGTGTGTGTGTGTGTGTGTGTGTGTGTGTGTGTGTGTGTGTGTGTGTGTGTGTGTGTGAGAGTGTGTGTGTGCGTCTACCTGTTGTCGATGCCCATGGGCGTGAAGTCCAGCTTGTGCTTGGACTGGAAGATGAGCGTCTTGGTGCGGATCTCCAGGATGGAGGGCCGCTGCATCTGCGTGGCGATGGCGAACAGGGCGAGCTGCGGGGGAACCGGCGCCCCGTCCTCCGACACCCGGTTCTGGCCGTGGATGAACTTCAGGCGGCCGCGGAAGTTCAGCGCCTGGACACAAAGACACACACTCAGCGACCCCTGACCTCTGAACCCTTGTCTCTGGTGGCTTCCTCCGGCCGGGTGCTCACCAGGAAGCCGGAGGAGTTGTCCAGCAGGCAGCGGAAGCGGCAGCAGAAGTTTCTCTCCAGGAAGGACGAGTTCTCCGGAGGGATGGCCTGGGGGTCGTAGGTCATCACGTTGCTGCTGACCTCCGCCGAGCTCTGCTCGCCTGCAGCAGCGACCACATGTTCAACAGTTACTTCCACCAATCATCATATCAGAAGAAGTTATTATTTATATTTAAAAATAAAAATAAACAAGGGTGAATAATAATATCCTTGTGTGGATTTGTATTATTATTAGTAGTAGTATGTGCTTTGAGGCAGGAACTGTATGCATAATAGACTTTATAAGAAATCCCTTTATTATTAAATATTTATTGTTTTATATTTACTTTTCCAATCAAGGCAGAATGGTACAAAACGTGAAAATATACACAGTGTGTGTACATATATGTGTATTTGTGTGTACTCACTGAGGCTGTCCGTCTGGCTGGTGTCGGGGTTGAGAGCGAAGTGAAGCTGCTGTCTGAAGAGTGCTCGGTCGTCCGTGTGGATCAACTCGAACACACTCTGGTGCACGACGTCCGACTGCAGAGACACACCAGTAAGCACCGGTAAACACCAGTAAACACAGGTAAAACACCAGTACACACCAGTAAACACCAGTACACACCAGTAACACACCAGTAAACACCAGTACACACCAGTAAACACCAGTAACACACCAGTACACACCAGTAAACACCAGTACACACCTGTAAACACCAGTAAACACCAGTACACACCAGTAACACACCAGTAACACACCAGTAACACACCAGTACACACCAGTAAACACCAGTACACACCAGTAAACACCAGTAAACACCAGTAAACACCAGTAAACACCAGTACACAACAGTAAACACCAGTAACACACCAGTACACACCAGTAAACACCAGTACACACCAGTAAACACCAGTACACACCAGTACACACCAGTAAACACCAGTAAACACCAGTACACACTAGAACACACCAGTACACACCAGTAAACACCAGTACACACCAGTAAACACCAGTACACACCAGTACACACCAGTACACACCAGTAAACACCAGTAAACACCAGTACACACTAGAACACACCAGTACACACCAGTAAACACCAGTACACACCAGTAAACACCAGTACGCACTAGTACGCACCAGTAAGCACCAGTAAACACCAGTAACACACCAGTACACACCAGTAAACACCAGTAACACACCAGTAAACACCAGTAACACACCAGTAAACACCAGTAACACACCAGTACACACCAGTAAACACCAGTACACACCAGTAAACACCAGTAACACACCAGTAACACACCAGTAACACACCAGTAAACACCAGTACACAACAGTAAACACCAGTAACACACCAGTACACACCAGTAAACACCAGTACACACCAGTAAACACCAGTAACACACCAGTACACACCAGTAAACACCAGTACACACCAGTAAACACCAGTAACACACCAGTAACACACCAGTAAACACCAGTACACAACAGTAAACACCAGTAACACACCAGTACACACCAGTAAACACCAGTACACACCAGTAAACACCAGTACACACCAGTACACACCAGTAAACACCAGTAAACACCAGTACACACTAGAACACACCAGTACACACCAGTACACACCAGTACGCACTAGTACGCACCAGTAAGCACCAGTAAACACCAGTAACACACCAGTACACACCAGTAAACACCAGTAACACACCAGTAAACACCAGTAACACACCAGTAAACACCAGTAAACACCAGTACACACCAGTAAACACCAGTAAACACCAGTAACACACCAGTAAGCACCAGTAAACACCAGTAACACACCAGTAAACACCAGAAACACACCAGTAAGCACCAGTAACACACCAGTAAACACCAGTAACACACCAGTAAACACCAGTAACACACCAGTAAACACACCAGTAACACACCAGTAAACACCAGTAACACACCAGTAAACACCAGTAAACACCAGAAACACACCAGTAAACACCAGTAAACACCAGTAACACACCAGTAAACACCAGTACACACCAGTAAACACCAGTACGCACTAGTACACACCAGTAAACACCAGTAAACACCAGTAAACACCAGTTACACACCAGTAAACACCAGTAACACACCAGTAAACACCAGTAACACACCAGTAAACACCAGAAACACACCAGTAAGCACCAGTTACACACCAGTAAACACCAGTAACACACCAGTAAACACCAGTAACACACCAGTAAACACACCAGTAAACACCAGTAAGCACCAGTAACACACCAGTAAACACCAGTAAACACCAGTACACACCAGTAAACACCAGTAACACACCAGTAAACACCAGAAACACACCAGTAAGCACCAGTAACACACCAGTAACACACCAGTAAACACCAGTAACACACCAGTAAACACCAGAAACACACCAGTAAACACCAGTAACACACCAGTAAACACCAGTAACACACCAGTAAACACCAGAAACACACCAGTAAGCACCAGTAACACACCAGTAAACACCAGTAACACACCAGTAAACACACCAGTAAACACCAGTAACACACCAGTAAACACACCAGTAAACACAAGTAAGCACCAGTAACACACCAGTAAACACCAGTAACACACCAGTAAGCACCAGTAAACATCAGTAAACACCAGTAACACACCAGTACACACCAGTAAACACCAGTAAACACCAGTAACACACCATTTACACACCAGTAAGCACCAGTAACACACCAGTAAACACACCAGTAAACACCAGTAACACACCAGTAAACACACCAGTAAACACCAGTAAGCACCAGTAACACACCAGTAAACACCAGTAACACACCAGTAAGCACCAGTAAACACCAGTAAACACCAGTAACACACCAGTACACACCAGTACACACCAGTAAGCACCAGTAACACACCAGTAAACACCAGTAACACACCAGTAAACACCAGTAAACACCAGTAACACACCAGTAAACACCAGAAACACACCAGTAAACACCAGAAACACCAGTAAACACACCAGTAAACACCAGTAACACACCAGTAACACACCAGTAAACACCAGAAACACACCAGTAAACACCAGTACACACCAGTAAACACACCAGTAAACACCAGTAAACACCAGAAACACACCAGTAAACACCAGTACACACCAGTAAACACACCAGTAAACACCAGTAACACACCAGTAAACACCAGAAACACACCAGTAAACACCAGAAACACCAGTAAACACCAGTAAACACCAGTAACACACCAGTAAACACCAGAAACACACCAGTAAACACCAGTAAACACCAGTAAACACACCAGTAAACACACCAGTAAGCACCAGTAAACACCAGTACACACCAGTAAACACCAGTAAACACCAGTAACACACCAGTAAGCACCAGTAAACACCAGTAACACACCAGTAAACACCAGTACACACCAGTAAACACCAGTAAACACCAGTAACACACCAGTAAGCACCAGTAAACACCAGTAACACACCAGTAAACACCAGTAAACACCAGAAACACACCAGTAAGCACCAGAAACACACCAGTAAGCACCAGTAAACACCAGTACACACCAGTAAACACCAGTAAACACCAGTACACACCAGTAAACACCAGTAACACACCAGTAAACACCAGAAACACACCAGTAAACACCAGTAACACACCAGTAAACACACCAGTAAACACCAGTAACACACCAGTAAGCACCAGTAAACACCAGTAACACACCAGTAACACCAGTAAACACCAGTACACACCAGTAAACACCAGTAAACACCAGTACACACCAGTAAACAACAGTACACACCAGTAAACACCAGTACACACCAGTAAACACCAGTAACACACCAGTAAACACCAGAAACACACCAGTAAACACACCAGTAAACACCAGTAACACACCAGTAAACACCAGAAACACACCAGTAAACACCAGTAAACACCAGAAACACACCAGTAAACACCAGTAAACACCAGTAACACACCAGTAAACACCAGTAAACACCAGTAAACACCAGTAAACACCAGTAACACACCAGTAAACACCAGTAAACACCAGTAACACACCAGTAAACAACAGAAACACACCAGTAAACACCAGTAAACACACCAGTAAACACCAGTAAACACCAGTAACACACCAGTAAACACCAGAAACACACCAGTAAACACCAGTAAACACACCAGTAAACACCAGTAAGCACCAGTAACACACCAGTAAACACCAGTAACACACCAGTAAACACCAGAAACACACCAGTAAACACCAGTAACACACCAGTAAACACACCAGTAAACACCAGTAACACACCAGTAAACACACCAGTAAGCACCAGTAAACACCAGTACACACCAGTAAACACCAGTAAACACCAGTAAACACCAGTAACACACCAGTAAGCACCAGTAAACACCAGTACACACCAGTAAACACCAGTAACACACCAGTAAACACCAGTAAACACCAGAAACACACCAGTAAGCACCAGTAAACACCAGTAAACACCAGTAACACACCAGTAAACACCAGTAAACACCAGTAAGCACCAGTAAACACCAGTAAACACCAGTAAACACCAGTAACACACCAGTAAACACCAGAAACACACCAGTAAGCACCAGTAAACACCAGTAACACACCAGTAAGCACCAGTAAACACCAGTAAACACCAGTAACACACCAGTAAACACCAGTAAACACCAGAAACACACCAGTAAACACCAGAAACACACCAGTAAGCACCAGTAAACACCAGTACACACCAGTAAACACCAGTAAACACCAGTACACACCAGTAAACAACAGTACACACCAGTAAACACCAGTACACACCAGTAAACAACAGTACACACCAGTAAACACCAGTACACACCAGTAAACACCAGTAAACACCAGTAACACACCAGTAAACACCAGTAAACACCAGAAACACACCAGTAAACACCAGTAACACACCAGTAAACACACCAGTAAACACCAGTAACACACCAGTAAACACACCAGTAAGCACCAGTAAACACCAGTACACACCAGTAAACACCAGTAAACACCAGTAAACACCAGTAACACACCAGTAAGCACCAGTAAACACCAGTACACACCAGTAAACACCAGTAACACACCAGTAAACACCAGTAAACACCAGAAACACACCAGTAAGCACCAGTAAACACCAGTAAACACCAGTAACACACCAGTAAACACCAGTAAACACCAGTAAGCACCAGTAAACACCAGTAAACACCAGTAAACACCAGTAACACACCAGTAAACACCAGAAACACACCAGTAAGCACCAGTAAACACCAGTAACACACCAGTAAGCACCAGTAAACACCAGTAAACACCAGTAACACACCAGTAAACACCAGTAAACACCAGAAACACACCAGTAAACACCAGAAACACACCAGTAAGCACCAGTAAACACCAGTACACACCAGTAAACACCAGTAAACACCAGTACACACCAGTAAACAACAGTACACACCAGTAAACACCAGTACACACCAGTAAACAACAGTACACACCAGTAAACACCAGTACACACCAGTAAACACCAGTAAACACCAGTAACACACCAGTAAACACCAGTAAACACCAGAAACACACCAGTAAACACCAGTAACACACCAGTAAACACACCAGTAAACACCAGTAACACACCAGTAAACACACCAGTAAGCACCAGTAAACACCAGTACACACCAGTAAACACCAGTAAACACCAGTAACACACCAGTAAGCACCAGTAAACACCAGTAACACACCAGTAAACACACCAGTAAACACCAGTAACACACCAGTAAACACCAGTAAACACCAGTAACACACCAGTAAACACCAGTAAACACCAGTAAGCACCAGTAAACACCAGTAAACACCAGTAACACACCAGTAAACACCAGAAACACACCAGTAAGCACCAGTAAACACCAGTAACACACCAGTAAGCACCAGTAAACACCAGTAAACACCAGTAACACACCAGTAAACACCAGTAAACACCAGTAACACACCAGTAAACACCAGTAAACACCAGAAACACACCAGTAAACACCAGAAACACACCAGTAAACAACAGTACACACCAGTAAACACCAGTACACACCAGTAAACAACAGTACACACCAGTAAACACCAGTACACACCAGTAAACACCAGTAACACACCAGTAAACACCAGTAAACACCAGAAACACACCAGTAAACACCAGTAAACACCAGTAACACCAGTAAACACCAGTAAACACCAGTAACACACCAGTACACACCAGTAAACACCAGTAAACACCAGTAAACACCAGTAAACACCAGAAACACACCAGTAAACACCAGTAAACACCAGTAACACCAGTAAACACCAGTAAACACCAGTAACACACCAGTACACACCAGTAAACACCAGTAACACACCAGTACACACCAGTAAACACCAGTAAACACCAGTAAACACCAGTAAACACCAGAAACACACCAGTAAACACCAGTAAACACCAGTAACACCAGTAAACACCAGTAAACACCAGTAACACACCAGTACACACCAGTAAACACCAGTAACACACCAGTAAACACCAGTAACACACCAGTAAACACCAGTAAACACCAGTAACACACCAGTAAACACCAGTAAACACCAGTAACACCAGTAAACACCAGTAAACACCAGTAACACACCAGTAAACACCAGTAAACACCAGTAAACACCAGAATACACATTATATATATATATACATATATATATATATATATGTACATATATATATATATATTTATACATATATATATACATATATATATATATATATATATATGTACATATATATATATATATTTATACATATATATATACATATATATATATAATGTGTATTTATATATATATACATATATATATATATATATAAATACACATTATATATATATGTATATAAATATGTATATATGTACATATGTATATATTTATATAAATATGTGTATATATATATAAATACACATTATATATATATATATGTATATAAATATGTATATATGTACATATATACATATTTATATACATAATGTGTATTATATATATATATATATACACATATTTATATACATATATATATAATGTGTATGTATATATATATATATATATATATACATATTTATATACATATATATATATATGTGTATTTATATATATATATATATATACACATATTTATATAAATATATATATATATAATGTGTATTTATATATATATACACATTTATATACATATATACACATATATATGTATATATAGACATATATATGTGTATATATATAGACGTATATAAATGTATATGTATAGCTGTATATGTGTAATTATATATATATACACACATATTTATATACATATATATATATATATATATATATATATATATATAATAAAAGGTCTTCGACATATAGTGTAAAACAATTAGATATCATGGTGTTACATTTTAAGAAGGACATTTTAAAGACGACAACTCTTCTTGAACACATTTACTATCAATAGAACATGTTGGCAATGTTTGCATTAAAGAACCACATTAAATATATATATATATATATATATATATATATATATATATATATATATATATATATATATTAGATTAGAATTAACATGATGATATTGGCTCATTTCAGTCTAAAGTGGTTCTTTTATGCTAAATAAATGTAGATTCACAGTTAATGTGTTCAATAATGAACTTTATTTAAAATGTGTTACACCTGATATCTCATGTTGTACACGCTGTACGTCTCAGACCTCTTATCCTTTAGTATTGGGCAGCCTGTGTTACCTGATGGAAGCCCAGGAAGTCCTGGATGGTGGGGGAGGTGTAGAAGACGTAGCCTTCAGCCGTCACCACCAGCACGAAGCCGCTCAGCGCCTGCAACCAGAGGAGAACATCAGCCACAGCTTCCTGCTGCGCTTCCTCTCACAACGCACAATCCCTCAGGAGTTACCTGGAGCAGCAGGTCGCCCTCGTTGAAGTTCACTCCGTCGATGGAGGTCACCTGGGAGGAGGAGGAGGAGGAGGAGGAGGAGGAGGAGGAGGGAGTCAGCGCCTTCGGGACGTTTCCTCCAAACATGAGGCTGCACTCGCCGGTCCAGCTGGAGCCACTCTGGCCTTTCTTCATGGTGGCTGGA
Organism: Cyclopterus lumpus; assembly: GCF_009769545.1. Classification (NCBI taxonomy): domain Eukaryota; kingdom Metazoa; phylum Chordata; class Actinopteri; order Perciformes; family Cyclopteridae; genus Cyclopterus; species Cyclopterus lumpus. Next base: position 1,360,352 of record NC_046967.1, read on the forward strand.
GGAGAGGAAGGAGAACATTTCAACAACAATGATGCAACCAGCAACCGGCAACCAGCAGCTGATTGTTATTTACAAAGCAGAGTGAAAGGAGAAGCGAGGACGAGGACGAGGAGGAAGAGGAACGTCTCTTTCCATCAGGGTGGAGCTACAACACTCAACTCCTCTTCCTCGTCCTCCTCTTCCTCATCGAGGAGTTCTTATCAGCAGCAGAAGCACAGGAGACCAACAACCTTAAAATACCCTCTGAGAGGAAACCAGAGAAAGAAAAGAAGATGGAGGAAATGAAGAGGATCAATATGGAAGCTTCCATTTATTTCTGGATTGATGATTAAATTGAGGCGACATTTCCACGACATGTGACCATAAAACTGCAGAATAAAAGATGGCAATAAGTCAAAGAATGCCTCATTCTATTTATGACTAAATCTGATGCTTCTTATTAAATAAATCTATTAAAATGTTGTTAATAAGGGAGGAAAATTAAAAGAGAGGAACTCTTTTAATTTATAAAGGAAGAAGACTATTGTTTATACACATTAATAAAGGTAGAAGACTGTTGTTTATACACATTAATAAAGGTAGAAGACTGTTGTTTATACACATTAATAAAGGTAGAAGACTGTTGTTTATACACATTAATAAAGGTAGAAGACTATTGTTTGTACACATTAATAAAGGTAGAAGACTGTTGTTTATACACATTAATAAAGGTAGAAGACTGTTGTTTATACACATTAATAAAGGTAGAAGACTGTTGTTTATACACATTAATAAAGGTAGAAGACTGTTGTTTATACACATTAATAAAGGTAGAAGACTGTTGTTTGTACACATTAATAAAGGAAGAAGACTATTGTTTGTACACATTAATAAAGGAAGACGACTGTTGTTTGTACACATTAATAAAGGTAGAAGACTGTTGTTTATACACATTAATAAAGGTAGAAGACTGTTGTTTATACACATTAATAAAGGTAGAAGACTATTGTTTGTACACATTAATAAAGGTAGAAGACTGTTGTTTATACACATTAATAAAGGTAGAAGACTGTTGTTTATACACATTAATAAAGGTAGAAGACTGTTGTTTATACACATTAATAAAGGTAGAAGACTATTGTTTGTACACATTAATAAAGGTAGAAGACTGTTGTTTATACACATTAATAAAGGTAGAAGACTATTGTTTGTACACATTAATAAAGGAAGAAGACTGTTGTTTGTACACATTAATAAAGGAAGAAGACTGTTGTTTGTACACATTAATAAAGGAAGAAGACTGTTGTTTGTACACATTAATAAAGGAAGACGACTGTTGTTTATACACATTAATAAAGGAAGACGACTGTTGTTTATACACATTAATAAAGGAAGAAGACTGTTGTTTGTACACATTAATAAAGGAAGAAGACTGTTGTTTGTACACATTAATAAAGGTAGAAGACTGTTGTTTATACACATTAATAAAGGAAGAAGACTGTTGTTTGTACACATTAATAAAGGAAGAAGACTATTGTTTGTACACATTAATAAAGGAAGACGACTGTTGTTTGTACACATTAATAAAGGAAGACGACTGTTGTTTGTACACATTAATAAAGGAAGAAGACTATTGTTTGTACACATTAATAAAGGAAGACGACTGTTGTTTGTACACATTAATAAAGGAAGAAGACTGTTGTTTGTACACATTAATAAAGGAAGAAGACTGTTGTTTGTACACATTAATAAAGGAAGAAGACTGTTGTTTGTACACATTAATAAAAGAAGAAGACTGTTGTTTGTACACATTAATAAAGGAAGAAGACTGTTGTTTGCACACATTAATAAAAGAAGACGACTGTTGTTTGTACACATTAATAAAGGTAGAAGACTGTTGTTTGTACACATTAATAAAAGAAGAAGACTGTTGTTTGTACACATTAATAAAGGATGAAGACTGTTGTTTGTACACATTAATAAAGGAAGAAGACTGTTGTTTGTACACATTAATAAAGGATGAAGACTGTTGTTTGTACACATTAATAAAGGAAGAAGACTGTTGTTTGTACACATTAATAAAAGAAGAAGACTATTGTTTGTACACATTAATAAAGGAAGAGGACTATTGTTTGTACACATTAATAAAGGAAGACGACTGTTGTTTGTACACATTAATAAAGGAAGACGACTGTTGTTTGTACACATTAATAAAGGAAGACGACTGTTGTTTGTACACATTAATAAAGGAAGAGGACTATTGTTTGTACACATTAATAAAGGAAGAAGACTGTTGTTTGTACACATTAATAAAGGAAGAGGACTATTGTTTGTACACATTAATAAAGGAAGAAGACTATTGTTTGTACACATTAATAAAGGAAGACGACTGTTGTTTGTAGCCAACACATTAATAATGTGATTCTTATGCTTATTGGAAGTATTTGTTTCTCTTAGTATTTTGTATTTCAAATAATAAATCTTGCAAACAATTTTTGCCTCCATGAGGATCCATCCAGTGTTCCATGTGTCCCGAATTAAACCTGTCTCCCACAGTCCCCTGATGCCTCCTGCCCCAGTTCCACCTCCCCCTAAGATCGTAGATGGGCACCCTCAGTGGAATGTTCGCCGACTGATGGATGTTCGCCGACGAGGACGTGGGTACCAGTTTCTGGTGGACTGGGTGGGCTATGGTCCGGAGGAACGAAGCTGGGTGTCCCGCCAGCTCATTATGGACCCAGGACTGTTGACTGACTTTTATCAGGCCCATCCCGAGAAGCCTGGCAAGTCGCCAGGTGGCTCCCGTAGAGGGGGGGGGTATTGTCAGGACTCAGCCAGCCGGACTCCCTCCTCAGCCCGTTCACACGGTGACACCCGGTACCTCAGAGCGCTGCCAGGGAGCTACGGGCTTGGAGGCGGGGCCAAGCCAGGGGCGCTCCAACTCACACCTGAAGCCACTCAGCTCGTCCCACGGCTGCAGCTCGTCAGCTCGTTGTATTCGGGGGGATAAGGATCAGGACTGTCTGTGTTGACGTTGCGAGTTCGTGCCATGATGTCCGTGGACTTTCCTCCTCGTGTCGTCACTGAACTTTCCCTCGTGTCTTTGCTGACTTTTTTTGTGTGGAGTATTTTCTTGGATTTTTTGGGGTTTGATGTTCGATCACCCGTGGACTAAGGGGACACTTTGAGTTTTTTGTGTTTCTTTTCTAAGCGACTTGTTGTGCTCAATAAACTACGCCGTGTGTTCGGCTAGAACTAAACCTTGCTGTTGTCGTGCGCTTGGG
>NC_046967.1:1366114-1391114 GCF_009769545.1 Cyclopterus lumpus
CACTCAGGCACGCACACACACACAGGCACACGGACACACACGCACACGCACACACACGCACACGCACACACACACGCACACGCACACTCAGGCACGCACACACGCACACACACACAGGCACACGGACACACACACACACGCACACACACACACGCACACACACACACACACAGGCACACGGACACTCACACGCACACACACACAGGCACACGGACACACACACACACGCACACACACGCACACACACACACAGGCACACGGACACACACACACAGACACACACTCACACACACGCACACACACACACGTACACGGGGACACACAGGCACACAGACACACACACACAGACACACACTCACACACACGCACACACACACACGTACACGGGGACACACAGGCACACAGACACACACACACAGACACACACACATACACACACACACGCACGCACACACATGCACACAGACACACACTCACACTCTTAGCCTCGCGTGCAAACTTTCAATCACTGGCATCCTGAGGAGGCCGGATGAGGAAAAGACAAGGAGAGGGAAAACATTAAGTATGATTATTGTGTGTGTGTGTGTGAGACAGACACACACACACACACACACACACACACTGACGGCTGCCAAAGCGTCTGATATAGCTTTACTGGCTCTTGAATGGTTTGCAACTGCTAAATGTTAAAGTAATGTAAATGTAAAGGTGAGGAGGGGAGGAGAGGGGGAGTAAAGGTGAGGAGGAGGAGAGGGGGAGTAAAGGAGTAGGAGGAGGAGGTGGCAAATAGAGGGGCGGGGCTTGAGCTCCAGCCAGAATGGATGTCTCTGTAATGTAGTTTTAAGCGTAATGAAGCTCCGGTGCTCTTATCGCTGTCGTGCAGTGGAACCATTGAGGACCGGAAGACATTCACACACACACACACACACACACACACACACACACACACACACACACACACACACACACACACACACACACACACACACACACAGAACCATCAGGTTCCATCTTATCATCCTCATACTTTATAATGTTTATCTGGAAAGAATACAATAATAAAACCAGAGAGCTTGAGCCACAATCGATCTGTTCTTTTATCCATCCATCTGTTCATCCATCCATCTGTTCATCCATTCATTTATTTACCCATCCATCTGTTCATCCATTCATTTATTCATCCATCCATCTGTTCATCCATTAATTTATTCATCCATCCATCTGTTCATCCACCCATTCATCCATCAATCCATCTGTTAATCCATTCATTTATTCATCCATCCATCTGTTCATCCATTCATTTATTCATCAATCCATCTGTTCATCCATTCATCAATCCATCTGTTCATCCATTCATTTATTCATCAATCCATCTGTTCATCCATTCATCAATCCATCTGTTCATCCATTCATTTATTCATCCATCCATCTGTTCATCCACCCGTTCATCCATCAATCCATCTGTTCATCCATTCATTTATTCATCCATCCATCTGTTCATCCACCCGTTTATCCATCAATCCATCTGTTCATCCATCAATCCATCTGTAAATCCAGCCATCCATTTATTCATCCATCCATCTGTCCATCCAGCCATCCATTTATTCATCCATCCATCTGTTCATCCATCTGTCCATCCAGCCATCCATTTATTCATCCATCCATCTGTTCATCCACCCGTTCATCCATCAATCCATCTGTTTATCCAGCCATCCATTTATTCATCCATCCATCTGTTCATCCACCCGTTCATCCATCAATCCATCTGTTTATCCAGCCATCCATTTATTCATCCATCCATCTGTTCATCCACCCGTTCATCCATCAATCCATCCATTTATTCATCCATCCATCTGTTCATCCACCCGTTCATCCATCAATCCATCCATTTATTCATCCATCCATCTGTTCATCCACCCGTTCATCCATCAATCCATCTGTCCATCCAGCCATCCATTTATTCATCCATCCATCTGTTCATCCACCCGTTCATCCATCAATCCATCTGTCCATCCAGCCATCCATTTATTCATCCATCCATCTGTTCATCCACCCGTTCATCCATCAATCCATCTGTTTATCCAGCCATCCATTTATTCATCCATCCATCTGTTCATCCACCCGTTCATCCATCAATCCATCCATTTATTCATCCATCCATCTGTTCATCCACCCGTTCATCCATCAATCCATCTGTCCATCCAGCCATCCATTTATTCATCCATCCATCTGTTCATCCACCCGTTCATCCATCAATCCATCTGTTTATCCAGCCATCCATTTATTCATCCATCCATCTGTTCATCCACCCGTTCATCCATCAATCCATCTGTCCATCCAGCCATCCATTTATTCATCCATCCATCTGTTCATCCACCCGTTCATCCATCAATCCATCTGTTTATCCAGCCATCCATTTATTCATCCATCCATCTGTTCATCCACCCGTTCATCCATCAATCCATCTGTTTATCCAGCCATCCATTTATTCATCCATCCATCTGTTCATCCACCCGTTCATCCATCAATCCATCCATTTATTCATCCATCCATCTGTTCATCCACCCGTTCATCCATCAATCCATCTGTCCATCCAGCCATCCATTTATTCATCCATCCATCTGTTCATCCACCCGTTCATCCATCTGTCCATCCAGCCATCCATTTATTCATCCATCCATCTGTTCATCCACCCGTTCATCCATCAATCCATCTGTTTATCCAGCCATCCATTTATTCATCCATCCATCTGTTCATCCACCCGTTCATCCATCAATCCATCCATTTATTCATCCATCCATCTGTTCATCCACCCGTTCATCCATCAATCCATCTGTTTATCCAGCCATCCATTTATTCATCCATCCATCTGTTCATCCACCCGTTCATCCATCAATCCATCCATTTATTCATCCATCCATCTGTTCATCCACCCGTTCATCCATCAATCCATCTGTCCATCCAGCCATCCATTTATTCATCCATCCATCTGTTCATCCACCCGTTCATCCATCAATCCATCTGTCCATCCAGCCATCCATTTATTCATCCATCCATCTGTTCATCCACCCGTTCATCCATCAATCCATCTGTTTATCCAGCCATCCATTTATTCATTCATCCATCTGTTCATTTATTCATCCAGCAGCCTCATTAGTGTGACGGGGGTTCTGATCCGGTGATGCCACACGTTCGATTCCCGAGTTCTCGACCACGACTCGTCCTGCGAACCGAACGGTTTCATCACAACAAGAACACAAGTCGGAATCAGTCCTGGGCCCCGAGCCCAGACTGCGAGGCTGTTGCAACCCTGATTTATGACTGACAGGCTCGGCAGGCGGTCAGCAGAGTTGCGTGTAAAGAGTTTATTTAGACAAGGGAATGAAAGGGAAAGAGGAGTGTGGGGGGGGGGGGGGGGGGGTTGTTCAAAGATGTTTAGGCCTGAGGGATCATTTCTGCTGCGGAGAGGGAGGAGGTCTCACTCCTGTCAGAACCCAGGAACCCAATAACAAGTTAGAAGAGATGAGAACCAGTGTGTGTGTCTCTGTGTGTGTGTGTGTCTGTGTGTGTGTGTTTGGCCGCCAGATAGTTTACACATGGCACTACACACTTTTACACACACACTTACAGTGTGAACATGCATGCAGCTACACACAAAAACACAAACATGCATACAAATACAAACATCGAGGTCGTTGTTTACAGATACAACTAAAAAATACATTTAGAGATACGCGCAAACAAATGAAAAGAAGTACACACACCCAAAAAAAAAACACGACTGATACGGTCTGTTCCTGGCAGAGGTGTGTGTGTGTGTGTGTGTATGGACAGACTATCTATCTTTGATCTAGTGTGTCTGATCATGTCTGCGTGATAAGCGTCTTCTCTCTTGTTGTTCTCCCTTTAAAATAAATAAATAAAACACATTCACCTTAAAAACACCATTAAAAACATCAGTAAAACACCAAAGAAACACCATAAAAACACCAGTAAAACACCATCAAAACACCATTAAAAACCATCAAAACACCATTAAAAACACCAGTAAAACACCAAAGAAACACCATAAAAACACCATAAAAACACCAGTAAAACACCATAAAAACACCATAAAAACATCAGTAAAACACCAAAGAAACACCATAAAAACACCAGTAAAACACCATCAAAACACCATTAAAAACCATCAAAACACCATTAAAAACACCAGTAAAACACCAAAGAAACACCATAAAAACACCAGTAAAACACCATAAAAACACCAGTAAAACACCATCAAAACACCATCAAAACACCATTAAAAACACCATAAAACACCAGTAAAACACCAAAAAACACCATCAAAACACCATTAAAACCACCATAAAACACCAGTAAAACACCATAAAAACACCATAAAACACCATCAAAAACACCATAAACACCATAAAAACACCATTAAAAACACCAGTAAAACACCATAAAAACACCATTAAAAACACTATAAAACACCATCAAAACACCAGTAATGTTTGTAATGAACAAAAACAAAATGTTAAAATGATAATTTAATGTGCAAAGTGACAAACAATGGAAACCAGTTTTTCCACAGCGAGAGCAGAAAGAGAAAACACTGTAAACGCGTGTGTTGCCCTTTAAGAGGAGCGTGTACAATGCTGTAATCTGTATGTCTGCCTTGTTTACAACAAACAAAAGTACAACGTGAATGTGTTCCAGTGTTTGTCAAGTGGAAAGAAGCTTTGAGTCAATGAAGCTGAAGCTTTGAGTCAATGGAGCTGAAGCTTTGAGTCATGAAGCTGAAGCTGAAGCTTTGAGTCATGAAGCTGAAGCTGAAGCTTTGAGTCAATGAAGCTGAAGCTGAAGCTTTGAGTCATGAAGCTGAAGCTTTGAGTCATGAAGCTGAAGCTTTGAGTCAATTAAGCTGAAGCTTTGAGTCAATGGAGCTGAAGCTTTGAGTCATGAAGCTGAAGCTGAAGCTTTGAGTCATGAAGCTGAAGCTGAAGCGTTGAGTCAATGAAGCTGAAGCTGAAGCTTTGAGTCATGAAGCTGAAGCTTTGAGTCAATGAAGCTGAAGCTGCTTGTTGCTTTGCAGTGAATGTAGTCAAACAGGTCGGGTCGCTTTGTTCCAGCACGTCTGCAGGAATGTTACTCACAGTACTCACAGTACTACCACAGTACTACTGCTAGTACTACCACAGTACTACTGCTAGTACTACCACAGTACTACTGCTAGTACTACCACAGTACTACTGCTAGTACCTCCTTTCTCTAATGAAATGATGTCACAGGGACTGTTTACATGTACACAAACAAACAAGTCAGCTGGAGAGGAATCAGGTTCCACGTGTAGCGCCGCTCCGGGGCGGCTAAATATCCGCAGGGCTCCTGAACGCCTCACGCTCGGCTCCCTGAAGTGTGGAATTTGTTTTGCTTCCTGGAAGACGGCGAAGGCAAAAAAAAAAGATTTCACGCTGAAAATCACAGCGTTCACGTTGCTTTTATTAATTTATATACTTTTATAGAAGTTTTTATAATGGGACTTTCCTTTCCTTGGAGCTGCTTTATATATATATATATATATATATATATATATATATATATACACACATATATATATATATATATAAATATACATATATATATATTCTGTTTTTAAGCGTGTGATTTTTAAACTCTCCTTCTCGTCCCAAAGTTCAGCCTGATATATTTACTATCTTTAGAAACTTCATCACAGTTTAAAATCTAATTTTATGGATTACCATTCATGAGGCTTCACCCTTTATTATTTATTTACTCGTTTTAATTTCTCGTTTCCTCCTCTGCTGGTTGAAAACACTTTGTGGTGTTAGTTTGTTAAATTTCCTCATATTAAACTATTAATAAGTCGACCAGAGTAATTTTTATTTATTTAGATGAATATTCAGCTTTATTTGACTTTTTAACTGCTGGACTTCCTGTTTAATTTCCATTAAATTGCATCAGCTTTACGAGAAATTTATCCTGAATTATCTTTATTGGACTTGTATTGACGTGTTGGACATGAAACAGTTTAAAGAGGGTTCAGAGTCCAGTGTGACACACTGGAGCTGCTGGTCTGGGGTCTGAAATCTCCGTCCCGGCTATAAATAACCAGCCAGCTGCTGCATCAAAACCACCAGAACTAGTTCTGCAATCCAGTAAATGTTGCTTTGAGTCCTCTGACCTCTGACCTCTGTGTCAAAGAAGACATCAAAAAAGAGCTTCTTTAAGTTATTTACAGACGTGAAATAAAAGAAGGAAGGTGGTCGTGAAGGGGTTAAAGGTCGTGAAGGGGTTAAAGCCGTCTGCCACAACCAGAGCCGGAGGAAGACCAGGACATGTCTGGACCAGCTGGAGAGGAGGCTCCGCCTTCTTCTGCAGGAGCTCAGGTATGTAAACAAGAGGCGGGACATGAGGTCATATTCTCCACCGGTGTGGACCAACCTGGGGCTATTGGGACGCCACTGGGGCACTGTGCACTGTGGAGCTACTGGGAGCAGGATTCCTTCTGGGGAGGAGAGGGGAGGGAGGGGGAGAACAAAACGAGGGTTCCACCTTAAATCATCTCGTCTTCCCCTCGTGGAACTCGTCCATATCTCTGATCCAGAGATTAAGAATATTCCCAGAAACGACTGCATAGAAGAGACGAGGGTGGGGGAGAGAGGAGGTGGAGAGGGGGGGGGGGGGGGGGGGGTGTGGAGAGAGGGAGTTGAGAGAGAGGAGGTAGAGAGGGGCGGGGGAGAGACGGGGGGGAGAGGGGAGGTGGAGAGAGGGGGGGTGGAGAGACGGGGGGAGAGAGGGGAGGTGGAGAGAGGAGGTGGAGAGAGGGGGGGAGAGGAGGTGGAGAGAGGGGGGGAGAGGAGGTGGACAGGAGGGGGGAGAGGAGGTGGAGAGAGAGGAGGTGGAGAGAGGGGGGGAGAGGAGGTGGATAGAGAGGAGGTGGACATAGGGGGGGAGAGAGGAGGTGGAGAGAGGGGGGGGAGAGAGGGGGGGAAGAGGAGGTGGAGAGAGGGGGGGGAAGAGGAGGTGGAGACAGGGGGGGAGAGGAGGTGGAGAGAGGAGGTGGAGAGAGAGGAGGTGGAGAGAGAGGGGGGGGGGAGGTGGAGAGAGGGGGGGGAGAGAGGAGGTGGAGAGAGGGGGGGAGAGGAGTTGGAGATAGGGGGGGGGGAGAGGAGGTGGAGAGAGGAGGTGGAGAGAGGGGGGGAGAGGAGGTGGAGAGAGGGGGGGAGAGGAGGTGGAGAGAGGGGGGGTGGAGAGAGGAGGGGGAGAGGGAAAGAGGGGGGAGCTGCTCTGACAGGCCTTTTCTTTTTTTAATGCTTTGGCTTCAAGTAACTGAAGAAAAGAGAGGAGGAAGAGAGGAAGAAAAGTAGGAGAAAGAGGAGCTCATCTCCAGAACTGCTGTGTGGTTCTGCATCATGTACACAACTAATGTGTGTCACACACACACACACACACACACACACACACGCACACACACTCTCTCTCTCTATGTAAACTCTCATTCATAAGGAGGCGGGGCCGAGAGGCTGCCAGTAATTTTCCACCAAACTCACTTCCCTGTCATTAAAAGCAGCGCTGCAGCTCCAGACGTCTCCTCTTCCTCCTCCTCCTCCTGCTCCTCCTCCTGCTCCTCCCCCTGCTGCCCCTCCTCATCCTCTTCCTCCTCCTCCTCCTGCTGCTCCTCCTCCTGCTCCTCCTCCTCCTTCTCATCCTCATCCTCTTCCTCCTCCTCCTCCCGCTCCTCCTCCTCCTGCTCCTCCTCCTCCTCTTCCTCCTGCTGCTCCTCCTCCTCCTCCTCCTCATCCTCCTCCTGCTCCTCCTCATCCTGCTGCTCCTCCTCCTCCTCCTGCTCCTCCTCATCCTCTTAATCCGTTACGTTACTGAGCTCAAAGGCAACATGTTTAGATTAAAGTGACCTCATGAGGGGAAGCAGGAAGCAGCTTGTTCCTCCAGGAAGATGAGGTCATGACGCTCAGCGTCCTGCCTCTTTAAAAACACAGAAGAAGAACAACGTCATCTGGATCTTTTGATCATATCTGTAACAGTTCAGCTCCACACCTTCTTTCTGTTAATAGTTGTTTTCATTAGATCTGTTTGTCTATTAACTCTCTTGTCATTTCAGACCCGGTCATTCACACCTGATCATCCTTCATTCCCTTCACCTGGTTCTCACGCCCATCTCACCTGCAACCCATTCCCTTGTTAGTCACTCACTACTTAGGTTCCCTCACTTGTCCTCTGCCAGATTGTCTTGTGTTTTGAGACCAAGTTCTCCAGCGTGCCGTAGTCTGTTTCCCTGTTTCTGTCTGTTCTGTTCCTGCCGTTACTCCAGTAAAGGATTATTATTTACTTACTCTGTTTCGTCCATTGTGCTTGGGTCCCTGGTCTTCGATCCGTAACATTACAATCTGGCCAGTCATGGACCCAGCACCCCCTTCTTCAGCAAGCCGGTTTGAGAGGATCAAGGAGGCCCTCCAGCAGCACGAGGCGCAGATGGTCCGCTTCGCCACGGAGAAGCGGCAGTCCACAGCAGCCCAGGAGCGGGCTATGGCGGCGATGACCACCCAGATGCTTCAACTGACAACTGCTCTGACCCAGCTCGTAGCCTTTGCGCCGTCTCTTGCCTCTCTGCCGCCTGCTCCAACACACGAGCCTCGTGTGGGAACCCCAGAGCGCAACACGGGAGAACCCGAGGGCTGCAACCCATTCATTACGAACTGCTCCATTCTGTTCTCTCTGCAGTCCCACACCTTTGCCACGGAGGAGGCTAAGGTGGCCTTCACCATCAACCACCTAACTGGCAGAGCGCGACTTTGGGGTACTGCTGAATGGGAGAGACGTACGCCAGCTTGTTCTTCTTTTCTGCTGTTTTCTGCGGAGCTTCGCAAGGTGTTCGGGGCAGTCTCCAAGGGTCCAGATCCAAGCGGGGGACTAGCGGAACTGCGCCAGGGGGACTGGACAGTTGTGGATTATGCCCTAGAGTTTCGCACAAGGGCACGCCTTAGCGACTGGAACGAGGCAGCCCAGTGTGAGGTGTTTTTGACGGGACTAGCGGATTATGTTAAGGATGAACTGATCTCTTTTGATTTGTCTGACAACTTGGATGGCTTGGTAGAATTGACTTCCCGAGTGGACAGACGCATCCAGGCAAGGCGACAGGGGAGACGCAAGGGGGAGACAGTTCGTCGTGTTTTCACCCAGCGTCGAACTTCTGCAGCAGCCACCAGCTTCACCTTGGGGTCCCAACCAGGGTAGGTTGAACCCATGGAAGTAGGGCGCACCAGTCTCACCCGGGAGGAGCGGGAGCGTCGTCGCCAGGGAGGTCTTTGCCTGTACTGCGGCCGGGCTGGCCACTTCATATCCCGGTGTCCAGTAAAAGGCGTGGCTCACCCGTAGCAGGGGAGATACTGGTGAGCCGAACCACAAGACTCTCTCCCCACCAGAGACCCCTTTTCCACGCTCAGCTGCTGCTCGCGAACGGACCACAGACCCTCGCTACATTCATTGACTCTGGCGCTGATGACAGCTTCATTGATGAGGACCTAGTCCGTCAGCTGGGTATCGAGCAGGTACAGCTGCCTTGTCCTGTTCCAGCCAACGCTCTGGACGGCCATCTACTAGGGACAGTGACTCACCAGACCACGCCAGTGCGCATGCTTCTGTCCGGTAACCACTATGAGACCATTAAGTTTCTTATCCTGCGGTCACCCCAGCATCCACTAATCCTGGGGCACTCCTCCGCCGCCATAACCCTCACATTGACTGGGCCACAGGGGCCATCCTGGGGTGGAGTGCATCCTGTCACCTGATCTGCCTGAAACGGGCTTCTGCACCTCAGCGGCCCGCTTGCCCCAGCTCTGCGTTGGACTTGTCAGGAGTGCCTACGGAATACCATGACTATCGGGAGGTGTTCAGTAAGGTCAGGGCCTCATCTCTGCCTCCACATCGGTCCTACGACTGTGCCATTAACCTGCAACCAGGCACTACCCCACCCAGGGGCCGCCTATATTCCTTATCTGCACCTGAGAGAGAGGCCATGGAGACGTACATCGGTTCCTCTCTAGCTGCTGGGATCATCCGTCCCTCTTCTTCACTTGCCGGTGCGGGGTTCTTCTTTGTTGGGAAGAAGGACAAGTCACTTAGGCCTTGCATTGACTACAGGGGCCTCAATGACATCATGATCAAGAACCGCTTCCCACTCATCTCTTCTGCCTTTGAGTTGCTCCGGGGGGCAACCATCTTCACAAAGCTAGACCTGCTTAACGCCTACCACTTGGTCCGTATCCGAGAGGGGGATGAGTGGAAGACAGCTTTTAACACCCCGACTGGGCATTATGAATACCTTGTCATGCCCCAGCCGTCTTCCAGGCCCTGGTGAATGATGTGCTGAGACATGTTAAACAAGCAGGTGTTCGTCTACCTAGACGACATTCTTATTTTCTCGAGGTCCCGAGAGGAGCACATTCACCATGTCCAGGCCGTCCTTCAACGTCTCCTGAGGAATTCTCTGTTCGTTAAGGCCGAGAAATGTAAATTCCATGCCTCTTCTGTTCCCTTCCTGGGTTACATCGTTGGACAGGGGATTGTGCAGATGGATCCTGCCAAGGTGTCAGCGGTGATGTCCTGGCCCATTCCAGACTCACGTAAGCAGCTACAACGATTCCTGGGGTTCGCCAATTTCTATCGGAGATTTATCCGTGGCTACAGCACCGTGGCTGCCCCACTCACAGCCCTCACCTCATTCAAGGTGCAGTTCCAGTGGTCACCCTCGGCTGAGGAGGCCTTCCGGACCCTTAAAGCCCGGTTTACCTCTGCCCCTATCCTTCAGGTCCCTGACCCAGAGAGACAGTTTGTTGTTGAGGTGGAAGCCTCCAAGTTAGGGGTGGGGCCATCCTTTCTCAGCGGGCTGCCAGTGACCAGAAGCTCCACCCATGTGCCTTCTTTTCTAGGCGACTCTCAACTGCCGAGAGGAACTACGATGTTGGTAACCGAGAGCTGCTTGCCGTTAAGCTGGCCCTTGAGGAGTGGCGCCACTGGCTGGAGGGGACCAGTCTGCCATTTTTGTGTTGGACTGATCACAAGAACCTTGAATATATGCAGTCCGCCAAGAGACTGAACTCTCGGCAAGCCAGATGGTCTCTGTTTTTTACCTGGTTTAACTTTTCCCTCTGTTACAGGCCCGGTACTCATAACATCAAGCCGGACGCCCTGTCCCACCAGTTTGTGGACAAGAGGGATTCCACCCCTTGCAATGACAATATCCTTCCTGCCCCCGTCTTGGTTGCTGCTATCACTGGGAGATAGAGAAGAGAGTCAAGGCTGCCCTGGAGTCCCAGCCCGGCCCGAGTTCCTGTCCCCCTGACCGCCTGTTCGTTCCCCAGACCCTGAGGTCCGAGGTCCTCCAGTGGGCCCATAGCTCCAGACTCACTTGCCATCCTGGGAGCCAGCATACTAGGGATGCTTTGCAGCAGAGGTTCTGGTGGGCGACTCTGGAGAAGGACACCCGGGAATTCGTCAACGCCTGTCCTGTCTGCAACCAGCACAAACCATCCCATCAGGCTCCCGCTGGTTTCCTGCAATCACTGTCGGTGCCCCATAGGCCCTTGTCGCACATCTCCCTGGACTTTGTTACCGGTCTCCCACTGTCCAACAAGCACACCACCATCCTAACAGTGGTCGATCGGTTCAGCAAGATGGCCCACTTTGTGCCCTTGCCCAAACTCTCCTCGGCCAAGGAGACTGCGGAGTTGGTTCTGCTTCACGGCCTACCCACGGACATAGTCCGCCGCTGCCACCGTACCTGGGCCAAGGCCAGCGTTGCACTCCTCAGCTCGGCCAATCGTTACTCCGCAGCAGCCAACCGGCGCCGCTCCAAAGCCCCCATCTACCAGGTTGGCCAGAAGGTGTGGCTATCGACCAGGGACCTACCCTTGCGAGTGGAGGCGAAGAAGTTGGCACCCAGGTTCGGACCATTCGAGATCCTGAAGGTCATCAATCCTGCAGCGGTGAGGCTCAAACTGCCCCGGACCATGCGGGTCCATCCCTCGTTCCACGTCTCCAGAATAAAGCCAGTTCGGGAGAGTCCACTGGCCCCTGCTGTACAGCCGCCACCGCGGTTCATCAAGGGAGGTCTTACCTACACGGTGCGACGCCTGCTTCGTTCCCGCCGTCGTGGAAGAGGGTTACAATACCTGGTTGACTGAGAGGGCTACGGTCCAGAAGAGAGATGCTGGGTCCCGGCCCGACACATCCTGGATGCCCCTCTCATAAGAGTTTCACCGCAGCCACCCTGATCAGCCCGCTAAGGGCTCTGGGCCCAAGGGCGCTACCGAGCCAGACGCTGTTTCCTCTCTCCCATTAGCAGCAGCAGACATCAGGGAGGATGAGGAGGAGCCATCTTCTGATCTGGAGAACTCACCAGCCGATGAGGAGAGGGTGGAGATGTCTGAGGAGTATTAGTCCTCCCCCAGATCCCCTCTGTCCACCCGGTGTGGCAATTGTTTTCCGTCCCTTAGAGGGGGGATTCTGTAACAGTTCAGCTCCACACCTTCTTTCTGTTAATAGTTGTTTTCATTAGATCTGTTTGTCTATTAACTCTCTTGTCATTTCAGACCCGGTCATTCACACCTGATCATCCTTCATTCCCTTCACCTGGTTCTCACGCCCATCTCACCTGCAACCCATTCCCTCGTTAGTCACTCACTACTTAGGTTCCCTCACTTGCACTTGCCCTCTGCCAGATTGTCTTGTGTTTTGAGACCAAGTTCTCCAGCGTTCCATAGTCTGTGTCCCTGTTTCTGTCTGTTCTGTTACTCCAGTAAAGGATTATTATTTGCTTACTCTGTTTCGTCCATTGTGCTTGGGTCCCTGGTCTTCGATCCGTGACAATATCACATGATCTTCTTCAGCAGGTCTGACCTCAGAAAAACCTCCTTCAGAGCTCCTCCTGCTGCAGAGAAACCTCCTTCAGAGCTCCTCCTCCTGCAGAGAAACCTCCTTCGGAGCTCCTGCTGCAGAGAAACCTCCTTCGGAGCTCCTGCTGCAGAGAAACCTCCTTCGGAGCTCCTGCTGCAGAGAAACCTCCTTCAGAGCTGCCTTTGGCCCCCCAGACGCTTCCTCTGACCAACACGACTTCCTGTTCGACACAGAGCAGATTAGTGGACGTGTTTTACAGGTTTCGTGAAGCTCCGCTTCTTCTGAAACGATGTTTCACTTCCACGACTATTTCATGTGGATGTCATGAAGGAAGTACACACAGGAGGCCCTCATATATATTTATATATATCTATGTAACTTTGATGTTTGACTGACAGCTGCGTGTCCTGGAAAGTGTCTCACCTGAGCTGCACCCTCCCTCCTGCAGCAGTGAGTCGACACAAAGCATTGTGGGTAGAAAGCGAGTGAGCGCTCAAAGAGGAGGGTTTTTACGACGCATGAGAGGAGCACATGAAGAACACCAGAGAGCTTCCAGTGAAGCAGGACTCCATTACCCAGAGTTCCACGGGGCAGTGGCCAGCCTCAATGAGCATTCAGACCATAGAAGAGTAAACTAAGATAACAGTCGTTATTATTGTAATTGTCCATATTTACTTTGCTAATTCTACAAGTTTTGCAAGTTTCTTCTCGTAAATTTGCAACTTTAATATCAGAGAATATGCAAAATAAATGTACTAATTTAATTCAGACGCACACACACATCCAGTGCACTCTGATTAGTTGTTTCAACATTTAGGGGTTCTCGGTGGTCTTGATTTGAAGTGCAATATAAAGGTTCTGCTGCTCTCTGGAACCAGAACCACTCTCCTTTAGTGCAGAACACCAGTCGTTGGGACATAAATCATTAAAAAAGAAAAAGTTGAATTTCTTTGATAATGTATTGTACAGAAATTGGAAAACAATATAATAATATTTAAATATCCAACATGTTTCAAGTGTTACAGTGATGGGAAACAAATGGAGGCTCTACATGTTGTATATATTAAACTATTTACTTCCTTTACTTCCATCCTCTCACTTCCTGAAGTTCTGGCTTCTGGCCGTGATAAACGCTGGTGTTAAAAACACATTTAAATGTGACTGTTTATTTGACAAAACAAGCAATTTAACAGCGATATTTTGTTATTTATTAACATTTTCTAAATTATCCACCGAAAAATATAAATAATTGTTACTTTTATCCCCAAAATAAACTTTAACTGTGACCAATCTGCACTGAAAGTCCTCTTGCTATGCGTTCTGGAGCTGTTGAGCACATGGAGCCCAACTTTGAGAGAACACTGTGACCCCTCTGACCTCCGTCCCCTGGCCACGAGAGAGGTCAAAGGTCACCCTGGAGGTCACAAGGGTTCAGACAGAGGAAGCTCGACTTCAATCTGCTGGGAAAATGTACGAAACACATCTGGAAAAGCATGGAGGACGAGGATGTGCGTGTGTGTGTGCGTGTGCATGCACGTGCGCGTGCGCTGCCTGAGGCCCAGCAGAGGAGGAAGTTCAGCTATTATAATCTCACAGCCGGCGCTCGTCTTTTGCTTCTCAGCGGTTCGAAGCTGAAGACAGACGGACAACGTTCGTATGTCATTGATTGATTATTAACATATTATTATGTCACTGATTGATTATTAACATATTATGAATCTTATTGATTGATGAAAGAAGGGACCCGTGGTCTCATAAGAGGCCACTTCACATTGCATCTCTTTGTGCTTGTTTTGGATCTCTTTGTGATTGTTTTGCATCTCTTTGTGCTTGTTTTGCATCACTTTGTGATTGTTTTGAGTCTCTTTGTGCTTGTTTTGGATCTCTTTGTGATTGTTTTGCATCACTGTGATTGTTTTGGATCTCTTTGTGATTGTTTTGCATCACTTTGTGCTTGTTTTGCATCTCTTTGTGCTTGTTTTGCATCTCTTTGTGCTTGTTTTGCATCTCTTTGTGCTTGTTTTGTATCTTTTTGTGCTTGTTTTGCATCTCTTTGTGATTGTTTTGGATCTCTTTGTGCTTATTTTGCATCTCTTTGTGATTGTTTTACATATCTTTGTGCTTGTTTTGTATCTTTTTGTGCTTGTTTTGCATCTTTTTGTGATTATTTTGGATCTCTTTGATTGTTTTGCATCTCTTTGTGCTTGTTTTGCATCTTTTTGTGCTTGTTTTGGATCTTGTTGTACTTGTTTTGCATCTCTTGGTTGCCATGTTGTGTCTCTTTACAGTTGTTGTGCAATTGTAGTCATTTTGAGTCTCTCAGTGCTGGTTTAGTCTACAAAGTTGATATAATTTCGGCCAAAGAAGACAGAGAGACAGGCAGACAGACAGGCAGGCAGACATACAGACAGAAACAGAGCCGTGAAGACGAGGGGTCTGGTTCAGAAAGAACAATGGCGGTGTTGTGAGTGTCGGCCATGGGATCGAACCCCCGGGTGTTTCCCACCGTCTCGGCCCCGTCTGCGACCGAGACGCCGGCCACAAAGCGTTCCTTTCTCCGCCACACATCCGGCCCGGCCTTCCCATGAGCCTTTGCACTCCCGGGTCGTCTTTGTTCGGTGAGAAGCATGCTGGGAAATTCACTAAATAAACATATATTTATATATACTAATATGTTTTTTTATTCCAGTCTTCATCAGGTAAATAAAGGGTGGGCCTGTGTAAATGACAGTGGAGCACCACGCCGCTCTCCCTCAGAGGTCTTTGTGGTCCCACATTCCTCGTGCAGAATAATCTAATTGAGGCTCCGCTGGCGTCCAGAGGCCTCAGGAGCACCAAGGAGGCGTTCAAGTCTGAGATAAAAGAAACGACGACGCAGCGCTGGTTTTTACCTTACAGCTGGGCTTCATCCACACGTCGCTCTACTGGAACTACTTCCTGTCTCTATGTTGTGGTCGACTCGCTTTAGTCTGAGAAATATCCACAATGTGGGAAGACCACAACAAACTAAGACCACAACAAACATGTAAAAAGACCACAACACACATGTAGAAACACCACAACACACATGTAGAAAGACGACCACAACACACATGTAGAAACACCACAACACACATGTAGAAAGACGACCACAACACACATGTAGAAAGACGACCACAACACACATGTAGAAAGACCACAACAGATATGTAGAAAGACCCCAACACATATGTAGAAAGACCACAACACACATGTAGAAACACCACAACACACATGTAGAAAGACGACCACAACACACATGTAGAAAGACGACCACAACACACATGTAGAAAGACCACAACACACATGTAGAAAGACCACAACACACATGTAGAAACACCACAACACACATGTAGAAAGACCACAACACACATGTAGAAACACCACAACACACATGTAGAAAGACCACAACACATATGTAGAAAGACGACCACAACAGATATGTAGAAACACCACAACACACATGTAGAAAGACCACAACACACATGTAGAAAGACGACCACAACATACATGTAGAAAGACCACAACACACATGTAGAAAGACGACCACAACACACATGTAGAAAGACGACCACAACACACATGTAGAAAGACCACAACACACATGTAGAAAGACCACAACACACATGTAGAAACACCACAACACACATGTAGAAAGACCACAACACACATGTAGAAACACCACAACACACATGTAGAAAGACCACAACACATATGTAGAAAGACGACCACAACACATATGTAGAAAGACGACCACAACACATATGTAGAAAGACGACCACAACACACATGTAGAAAGACCACAACACATATGTAGAAACACGACAACATACATGTAGAAAGACAACAACACACATGTAGAAAGACGACCACAACACATATGTAGAAAGACCACAACACACATGTAGAAAGACCACAACACATCTGTAGAAAGACTACAACACATATGTAGAAACACCACAACATGCATGTAGAAAGACCACAACACACATGTAGAAAGACGACCACAACAGATATGTAGAAACACCACAACACACATGTAGAAAGACCACAACACACATGTAGAAAGACGACCACAACATACATGTAGAAAGACCACAACACACATGTAGAAAGACAACACACATGTAGAAAGACCACAACATACATGTAGAAAGACAACAACACACATGTAGAAAGACAACAACACACATGTAGAAAGACCACAACACATCTGTAGAAAGACTACAACACATATGTAGAAAGACCACAACACATATGTAGAAAGACCACAACACACATGTAGAAAGACCACAACACACATATAGAAAGACGACCACAACACACATGTAGAAAGACGACCACAACACATATGTAGAAAGACCACGACACACATGTAGAAAGACCACAACACACATGTAGAAAGACCACAACACACATGTAGGTGTTGCATCACCTTTTAAAACCACCTTCTAAAGTTAATTTTATGGAGTTTCTGTGACACAACGTCTCGTATTTTATTGTGTTCAGTATTATTTTTACCTTTTGCCTCCAGCTGCTCTCCTGCAGCTTTTATCTGCATGTTTAAGTGCTTTATATACTTTTATATGAAATGCTTTAAAAGGACTTCCTATGAGAAGCAGCACATAAAGAGAGAGAGAGAGAGAGAGAGAGAGAGATATCGTATTTCAACAGATAACAACGACCTCACGGGAAACACAAATTATAAAAGATAATCCAGAATGATAACGAGGAGCCAGGAAATGAAGGGGGTTGGTACCCACAATGCTCTCTGGAGCATATGTATATATGTGTATATATATATATATATATATATATATATATATATATATATATATATATGTATATGTATAGCAGGCCTCCTGCTGCAACCACAAGCCGGAGTCCTGCAGTGTCTGTTCGAGGCGGAGCAGTCAAAGGGGCCCCGGGGTGCTGCAGGGGGGCAACAGGAAATGGGGGGAGGAGGTGAACTTTCATGCAGAAATATGTCTTTTCTAATGTGCTCCTCACAGGCAACCGGTTCATCTGCTCCCTGATTGATGAATCTGTTCTCGGCCTGTAATAACTGTAATAACTGTAATAATACGCTCTATTAGGGCGTGTTGCATTCACTGGCTGCGGGGCAAAGCAGCACGGAGTCCCAGAAATGATTCATTATGGGATGAAGGGTGTCACCTTCCAGGGAAGAGGATGAGATCAACGCAGCTCTGCAGGTAGTCTGAAGGACTATCGCTGCATCTATAGTAGGAACATGCATCTGGTTATGGAGTTATGAACATTACGGTCAGTTTATAGAGGAGTTATGAACATAAAGGTCAGTTTATAGAGGAGTTATGAACATTACGGTCAGTTTATAGAGGAGTTATGAACATAAAGGTCAGTTTATAGAGGAGTTATGAACATAAAGGTCAGTTTATAGAGGAGTTATGAACATTACGGTCAGTTTATAGAGGAGTTATGAACATAAAGGTCAGTTTATAGAGGAGTTATGAACATTACGGTCAGTTTATAGAGGAGTTATGAACATACACGTCAGTTTATAGAGGAGTTATGAACATTACGGTCAGTTTATAGAGGAGTTATGAACATAAAGGTCAGTTTATAGAGGAGTTATGAACATTACGGTCAGTTTATAGAGGAGTTATGAACATAAAGGTCAGTTTATAGAGGAGTTATGAACATTACGGTCAGTTTATAGAGGAGTTATGAACATACAGGTCAGTTTATAGAGGAGTTATGAACATTACGGTCAGTTTATAGAGGAGTTATGAACATTACGGTCAGTTTATAGAGGAGTTATGAACAAAAAGGTCAGTTTATAGAGGAGTTATGAACATACAGGTCAGTTTATAGAGGAGTTATGAACATAAAGGTCAGTTTATAGAGGTGTTATGAACAAAAAGGTCAGTTTATAGAGGAGTTATGAACATTACGGTCAGTTTATAGAGGAGTTATGAACATAAAGGTCAGTTTATAGAGGAGTTATGAACATAAAGGTCAGTTTATAGAGGTGTTATGAACAAAAAGGTCAGTTTATAGAGGAGTTATGAACATTACGGTCAGTTTATAGAGGAGTTATGAACATAAAGGTCAGTTTATAGAGGAGTTATGAACATTACGGTCAGTTTATAGAGGAGTTATGGACATAAAGGTCAGTTTATAGAGGAGTTATGATCATCAAGGTCAGTTTATAGAGGAGTTATGAACATAAAGGTCAGTTTATAGAGGAGTTATGAACATTACGGTCAGTTTATAGAGGTGTTATGAACATAAAGGTCAGTTTATAGAGGAGTTATGAACATAAAAGTCAGTTTATAGAGGAGTTATGAACATACAGGTCAGTTTATAGAGGAGTTATGAACATAAAGGTCAGTTTATAGAGGTGTTATGAACAAAAAGGTCAGTTTATAGAGGAGTTATGAACATTACGGTCAGTTTATAGAGGAGTTATGAACATAAAGGTCAGTTTATAGAGGAGTTATGAACATTACGGTCAGTTTATAGAGGAGTTATGGACATAAAGGTCAGTTTATAGAGGAGTTATGATCATCAAGGTCAGTTTATAGAGGAGTTATGAACATAAAGGTCAGTTTATAGAGGAGTTATGAACATTACGGTCAGTTTATAGAGGTGTTATGAACATAAAGGTCAGTTTATAGAGGAGTTATGAACATAAAAGTCAGTTTATAGAGGAGTTATGAACATACAGGTCAGTTTATAGAGGAGTTATGAACATTACGGTCAGTTTATAGAGGTGTTATGAACATAGTTTATAGAGGAGTTATGAACATAAAGGTCAGTTTATAGAGGAGTTATGAACATAGTTTATAGAGGAGTTATGAACATAAAGGTCAGTTTATAGAGGAGTTATGAACATTACGGTCAGTTTATAGAGGAGTTATGAACATTACAGTCAGTTTATAGAGGAGTTATGATCATAAAGGTCAGTTTATAGAGGAGTTATGAACATACAGGTCAGTTTATAGAGGAGTTATGAACAAAAAGGTCAGTTTATAGAGGAGTTATGAACATAAAGGTCAGTTTATAGAGGAGTTATGAACATTACGGTCAGTTTATAGAGGAGTTATGAACAAAAAGGTCAGTTTATAGAGGAGTTATGAACATACAGGTCAGTTTATAGAGGAGTTATGAACATACAGGTCAGTTTATAGAGGAGTTATGAACATTACGGTCAGTTTATAGAGGAGTTATGAACAAAAAGGTCAGTTTATAGGTCAGTTTATAGAGGAGTTATGAACATACAGGTCAGTTTATAGAGGAGTTATGAACATACAGGTCAGTTTATAGAGGAGTTATGAACAAAAAGGTCAGTTTATAGGTCAGTTTATAGAGGAGTTATGAACATACAGGTCAGTTTATAGAGGAGTTATGATCATACAGGTCAGTTTATAGAGGAGTTATGAACATACAGGTCAGTTTATAGAGGAGTTATGATCATACAGGTCAGTTTATAGAGGAGTTATGAACAAAAAGGTCAGTTTATAGAGGAGTTATGAACATACAGGTCAGTTTATAGAGGAGTTATGAACATACAGGTCAGTTTATAGAGGAGTTATGAACAAAAAGGTAAGTTTATAGGTCAGTTTATAGAGGAGTTATGAACATAAAGGTCAGTTTATAGAGGAGTTATGAACAAAAAGGTCAGTTTATAGGTCAGTTTATAGAGGAGTTATGAACATAAAGGTGAGTTTATAGAGGAGTTATGAACATAAAGGTCAGTTTATAGAGGAGTTATGAACATAAAGGTCAGTTTATAGAGGAGTTATGAACATAAAGGTCAGTTTATAGAGGAGTTATGAACAAAAAGGTCAGTTAAGGTCAGTTTATAGAGGAGTTATGAACAAAAAGGTCAGTTTATAGAGGAGTTATGAACAAAAAGGTCAGTTTATAGAGGAGTTATGAACATAGTTTATAGAGGAGTTATGAACATACAGGTCAGTTTATAGAGGAGTTATGATCATAAAGGTCAGTTTATAGGTCAGTTTATAGAGGAGTTATGAACATAGTTTATAGAGGAGTTATGAACATACAGGTCAGTTTATAGAGGAGTTATGAACAAAAAGGTCAGTTTATAGGTCAGTTTATAGAGGAGTTATGAACATAGTTTATAGAGGAGTTATGAACATACAGGTCAGTTTATAGAGGAGTTATGATCATCAAGGTCAGTTTATAGAGGAGTTATGAACATAAAGGTCAGTTTATAGAGGAGTTATGAACATAAAGGTCAGTTTATAGAGGAGTTATGAACATAAAGGTCAGTTTATAGAGGAGTTATGAACATACAGGTCAGTTTATAGAGGAGTTATGAACATAAAGGTCAGTTTATAGAGGAGTTATGAACAAAAAGGTCAGTTTATAGAGGAGTTATGAACAAAAAGGTCAGTTAAGGTCAGTTTATAGAGGAGTTATGATCATAAAGGTCAGTTTATAGAGGAGTTATGAACATAAAGGTCAGTTTATAGAGGTGTTATGAACATAAAGGTCAGTTTATAGAGGAGTTATGAACAAAAAGGTCAGTTTATAGAGGAGTTATGAACAAAAAGGTCAGTTAAGGTCAGTTTATAGAGGAGTTATGATCATAAAGGTCAGTTTATAGAGGAGTTATGATCATAAAGGTCAGTTTATAGAGGTGTTATGAACATAAAGGTCAGTTTATAGAGGAGTTATGAACATACAGGTCAGTTTATAGAGGAGTTATGATCATAAAGGTCAGTTTATAGAGGAGTTATGATCATAAAGGTCAGTTCATAGAGGAGTTATGAACATACAGGTCAGTTTATAGAGGAGTTATGAACATACAGGTCAGTTTATAGAGGAGTTATGAACATACAGGTCAGTTTATAGAGGAGTTATGAACAAAAAGGTCAGTTTATAGGTCAGTTTATAGAGGAGTTATGAACAAAAAGGTCAGTTTATAGAGGAGTTATGATCATAAAGGTCAGTTTATAGAGGAGTTATGAACATACAGGTCAGTTTATAGAGGAGTTATGAACAAAAAGGTCAGTTTATAGGTCAGTTTATAGAGGAGTTATGAACATACAGGTCAGTTTATAGAGGAGTTATGAACAAAAAGGTCAGTTTATAGGTCAGTTTATAGAGGAGTTATGATCATACAGGTCAGTTTATAGAGGAGTTATGAACAAAAAGGTCAGTTTATAGAGGAGTTATGAACAAAAAGGTCAGTTTATAGAGGAGTTATGAACAAAAAGGTCAGTTAAGGTCAGTTTATAGAGGAGTTATGAACATACAGGTCAGTTTATAGAGGAGTTATGAACATAAAGGTCAGTTTATAGAGGAGTTATGAACATACAGGTCAGTTTATAGAGGAGTTATGAACATAAAGGTCAGTTTATAGAGGAGTTATGAACAAAAAGGTCAGTTTATAGAGGAGTTATGAACAAAAAGGTCAGTTAAGGTCAGTTTATAGAGGAGTTATGAACATACAGGTCAGTTTATAGAGGAGTTATGATCATAAAGGTCAGTTTATAGAGGAGTTATGAACATACAGGTCAGTTTATAGAGGAGTTATCAACAAAAAGGTCAGTTTATAGAGGAGTTATGAACAAAAAGGTCAGTTAAGGTCAGTTTATAGAGGAGTTATGAACATACAGGTCAGTTTATAGAGGAGTTATGATCATAAAGGTCAGTTTATAGAGGAGTTATGAACATACAGGTCAGTTTATAGAGGAGTTATCAACATAAAGGTCAGTTTATAGAGGAGTTATGAACAAAAAGGTCAGTTAAGGTCAGTTTATAGAGGAGTTATGAACAAAAAGGTCAGTTTATAGAGGAGTTATGAACATAAAGGTCAGTTTATAGAGGAGTTATGAACAAAAAGGTCAGTTTATAGAGGAGTTATGAACATAAAGGTCAGTTTATAGAGGAGTTATCAACATACAGGTCAGTTTATATGTCCTTCTTAAAGTTAATGAAGTAACTTTATCCTGTGTTTAGTGTGTGTCTGTGGTTGAAGGCATCGTTTATGACTTAAGTGTTTCTTTAAGTTCATTTTGTGAACACCTGGACGAGCCTTTATTTTAACCTTTACTTCTGCTGAAGCCAGTGTGTACATGTGGCAATGTTAAAAGGAATAAATAAACAAATGAATAGATGTGGAAATATTAAAACATATGCAGTATATATAATGCATATGTTTAGAAATATTTAAATATTAATTTATGTGATATATATATATACATACTGCATATGTTTAGAAATATTTAAATATTAATGTATGTGATATATATATATACATACTGCACATGTTTAGAAATATTTAAATATTTATTTATGTAATATATATCACATAATTTAATATTTAATATATATAAATATATATATATATACATACATATATATATATACGCATATATACGTATATATATATATACACATACATACATATATATATATATCTCATAAATGAATATTAAAATATTATTATGCATATATACATATATATATATATATATATATATATATATATATATATATGTATAGCTAGTTGCTTGACAGCTTGGCCCTTCAAGGAAAAGCAAAAACAAAATGAATGAAAATAATGAGGAACCGTTAAAGGACAAAAATAAATGAAATATATTTTTAAACATTTGTTTTAAATAATATTTAAAAATAAAATCCGTAAATTATAAATATATAAATAAATAAATGCTTATAATTATATAATAATATGTTTCCACATTTTTTCTTTACTCCTTTTTGTACACTTTTTGTTTTTATTAAACATAATAAGAAGTGGTTTTCTTTCTATAATAAAGTCAGATAAACGGACCACAGTTCGCTTCATTCGGCTTCACGGCTCCTGTTGAAAAGGAGGTCAGCTCCAGATGTACGGTGAGCCACAAGGGCCACATGTCCCCGTCGATGATTTAGCCCCGCCCCCTTTTCCTGTAAATGCCTCTCAGGCCGTCTGGAGGAGCAGAACAATGTGAGGAAGCTGGAATGACCTCACTCTGTTACTCATAAACAACCCATTGAGAGTCTGTGTTTATATTTCTAGAGAGGGCAGTTTCATGATCTCACAATCTAAACAAAAGAAGGGGAATACAAATGTTTTTAAGCCTTGGAGTCGTTTGTTACCCGTCTGAATAGAAACCCCCGAACTAACTTCATGTGAGTGAACACATCTGTGGGAGCTTGTGGAGCTGGCAGAGTCCTCCTCAGGAAACCCAAAGCACATGGATGCAAAGCTCCCGACGCTCATTAAGAGAATAAATCACTCTCACACGTACTTCACTTTGAATACACACTCTGCAGCATGGCCGCCGCTCACCGTTGAAGAAGCTCTTGACCTTCAGGTAGCCGACGCTGAGGCGCAGCACCGACAGCTTGTCCAGCCGGGCCCGGACCTCCTGGCTCAAGGGCAGCAGCCCGGTGAGCTTGTCCAGCTCGCCGTTGAGCCGGTCGCGGTGCCGCTTGGACGGGTTGGACTTGATGCCATCGGGGGGAGGAGGTTTGGGTCTGTGGGGGCAGAGAGGACACGTTAGGAGGAGGAGGAGGAGGAGGAGGTTTGGGTCTGTGGGGGCAGAGAGGACACGTTAGGAGGAGGAGGAGGAGGTTTGGGTCTGTGGGGGCAGAGAGGACACGTTAGGAGGAGGAGGAGGAGGAGGAGGAGGTTTGGGTCTGTGGGGGCAGAGAGGACACGTTAGGAGGAGGAGGAGGAGGAGGAGGAGGTTTGGGTCTGTGGGGGCAGAGAGGACACGTTAGGAGGAGGAGGAGGAGGAGGAGGAGGAGGTTTGGGTCTGTGGGGGCAGAGAGGACACGTTAGGAGGAGGAGGAGGAGGAGGAGGTTTGGGTCTGTGGGGGCAGAGAGGACACGTTAGGAGGAGGAGGAGGAGGAGGAGGAGGAGGAGGAGCAGGGGGAGGAGGAGGAGGAGGTTTGGGTCTGTGGGGGCAGAGAGGACACGTTAGGAGGAGGAGGAGGAGGTGAAGGGGGAGGAGGAGGGGGAGGAGGAGGAGTAGGGAGAGGAGGAGGTTTGGGTCTGTGGGGGCAGAGAGGACACGTTAG
>NC_046967.1:1398614-1466114 GCF_009769545.1 Cyclopterus lumpus
AGTGGAGTATAACTGGATTCAACCAGCAGCAGAACCCTGCAGAACCACAGCAGGAGAAGAGCCTTCATTGCCTCACGCATTCAGCACAATGGAGCTACTATCGCAACTTATTGCCTCCTGTTGTTACCACGTGACTCTTTATTAATGCATGTTTGCACAGCTGCAAAAAGCCGAAGGAGAACCATAAATCTGCTTCACAGAACATTTATGAATAAAAACTTTTTTTTACTGCAATAAAAAGCATCGGAAACGTGTGTTTGAGTTTGTAAACAACACACTGAACAACAATCAATGGCAGCGTAGTAGTACACAAGTAGCGCAGTACAAGTACAATAGTGACTCACAGGAGTGTTACAGACTTAGAAGTATACACTATTTATAGCAGCTTATTATGCACCACATATATATTATATATTTATATATATTGTATATATGTATATTATGAGAGTGTTAAAGGGACTTTATTGACGTGTTTATGGTTGTTTACTCACATTTTCTGCACGGGTTTCTTCCGCTTCTTCGCGGCGTACAGCGCCGTGTTCGCCAGCATGCTGCCGCTCAATGCGCGTCCAACACCGATGAAAGCGCCGTTTCTCCCGGTGGTCCGTGCACACGTCACCAGCTCCCGGGCCGAGCACTTACTTCCCCCGGTGTCGGGAAAAAAAAGAAGAGAAAAGTCGGTAAAATCCCACTGAAGTTCGTCCGCGGTGCCGCGCGCCTCCGCGCTGACACACGCTCAACTTTCCGAGTGCTTTATTGACCCGAAACACCGCGAGACGTAGGCTTGACTTTGGCAGCTACGACTGGTCCTCGCGGAAGAGTTCACACACCGAGTCACCGGAATTACCGAGACTTTTAGGCGTTATAACGTCGTTACGCCTGTGCGTCAGCCCGGTTGTGCGACCTGACAGGGCTGCCGCTGCTGCTGCTGGTGCCCGCTGCCGCTGCGCGCTCCCGCGAGTGTACTCGTGTGACGCGACGCGGGAGCGGAAGTCTCTTAAGGTGGACCGAATGTGGGCCAACTGACGCCGGCACGGCGGACGGGGAACGACTGGAGCGCTGCAATCCAAACGGGACGACCTTAAACAGGATTATTTTCATATTATTTTAATATATTATAGTATTAAAATATTTGTATTTATTTCTATGTGCATGGAATTACTTATCATTATTATTGTATTATTATGTTATGTATGTTTATTGTTTTATTGTTTTATTATTTAATTATTGTATTGTTTTATTGTTTTAATATTTATGTATGTTATAATTTTATTGTTTTATTATTTTATTATTTATGTATGTTATTATTTTATTATTTATGTATGTTATTATGTTATTATTTCATTATTTTATTATTTATGTATGTTATTATTTCATTATTTTATTATTTAATTATTTATGTATGTTAATATTTTATTATTTTATTATTGATGTATGTTATTATTTTATTATTTTATTGTTTTATTGTTTTATTATTTTATTATTTATGTATGTTATTATTTTATTTAAAAAAAATAATGAATCCTTTATTAGTCCCACAGTGGGGAAATATTACTATAAATTAGACTAATGTAATAAATACTTCAGCATGGTTCTATGGGCCTAAGAAGAACCTTTTTGAATGCTTCAGATCATATTTCTAGAAGGTTCTTTCCAGCACCTTGAAAGAAGTGTTAAATGGTTTCAGTAAATTGCCTCAAATGGTTTATAATAAACTGGGTGCTTTAAAGAAATTATTTTGAAAGCTTTCGAGGTTTAGAGAACCTTCATGTTTGTATCCCGACATGAAGGTTCTATAAGAACCCTTTAGCAAGGTTCTTTACGGCACCAGCAAATACCAGATATGATTTAATGATGATACTTGAGACAATATTGGTGAAAAGTTTTTAAAGGATTCTTCACAGTCTAGAAATACTATATATATATTTAAACCAAAGCAGAAATACATTAATTGTTGATATTACAATACATTTAAATACATTTACCAATTTTGCAAAATAATCACAGTAGTGCAAGAAGTATTGAGATATTTTACTAAATACTAAGAATAACAAGTAATACTTCTGCATTCACAATCTAACTAGTAAAATTACGTTAGAATGATTAAAATTATTGCTGCATTAATCACTTTAATGTGGCAGACTTTAAATGTCCACTTTATATACTGCTGAGTATTAATATATAATGATAAGACTTTGATGCATTGATTTATATGGTGTTAATAATGCAGGGAAGCTCTCAATCTGTGGAGTAAAAAGTACTAGTTGTGTATTTTCCTCCTTATTAGAGTAGTATTATAAAAGTGCATAAAAGGGACAAGTAGCTCAAACTAGTGGTTGAGTAAATTTGGAGGAGGGAGATGCAGGTTCAGCCGGACCCTCAGGTCCTCCAGAGGATCCCAGACCCTGAGGAACCCGACCCTGAGGACCCCAGACCTGGAGGGTCCCAGACCCTGGGGGTCCTGACCCTTAGTCTGGACTGGTCTCTGAGTCTTTAAACAAGCGCTCTCACTGAACAACTCACCACTTGGCTGCACAAACTGTCTCTCTGGGTGTTTATCTCCAGCTGAAGGTTGAACTTTCCCCCACGTTGCTTCACAATGTGCTGGCAAACGTTGGCATGTGTTACACCGTGAAACAGCCAAAGTGCACCATGCGCCATGCACCATGATCCATGCGCCATGTACCATAATCCATGCATTATGCACCATGCGCCATGCAACATGATCCATGCGCCATGTACCACTATCCATGCATCATTCACCATGTACCATGATCCATGCACCACACTCCACACACTACGCTGCACGCTCCACCCTCTGTGCACCATGCACCATGATCCATGCACCACACTACGCTGCACGCTCCACCCTCTGTGCACCATGATCCATGCACCACACTACGCTGCACGCTCCACCCTCTGTGCACCATGAACCATGATCCATGCACCACACTACGCTGCACGCTCCACCCTCTGTGCACCATGATCCATGCACCACACTACGCTGCACGCTCCACCCTCTGTGCACCATGATCCATGCACCACACTACGCTGCACGCTCCACCCTCTATGCACCATGCACCATGATCCATGCACCACGCATGTGAAGGATCTCTGTACAGCCGGCGTGATGCATCGTGGTGTTTCTGCTCTTTGTTGAAGCGACGTGCTCCGGCTCGCCCGGGAACCCAAACATACCAAAGCTTCGAGGTCAGCGGCTGCATTTGTTCGGCCCCAATATTTGTCATCAAACATCAGACGGCTCTAAAGTAAACTGTGATTTTTTTCAAGTGACTTCTGGAACATGACACTTGTGTATAAAGCTCCGCCGACAGTCATAAATATGATCTGTCACGCATCAGGATTCCTCTGGATGGAAATAATGACGAGAAGCCGGCTTTGTATTTGTTTTTGGAGTTCGGGCCCAGAGCTTCAAAGCCTGTGGCACAACAAAGGGAAATCCCATTTCATGTTCATTATCTTACCCTAAAGAGAGGAGACATTGAAGGCTGCAGCCACGACTCCTGCAGGCATAATGAAGGCGGCTCAGGAGAGCTGGATTATGTTGGGTTATGTTGTCCTCTTCATCTTCATCAGTGCGGTTTAATTAAAGAACCCCCCGTAAAACGAATTTTACTGCACCTTTAAGTTTCCTCAAAATCACATTTAAAATGTGTTCAACAAGCTGCACCTGATTTGTCGTGCAGTCTGCATGCTCTTCATGCATGAAGCATGTCGCACATTAAGGAAGTTCTTTGATGTTGTGACCTTTGCTCTGTGGAGGTCAAGGTGTGCGGTTCTATCGGTGCGTGTTCCCAAAGTTTTTTGTTTGAGGGCACTTTGCTGGTTGCAATCCTGGGATTTTTATTCAAAATGATCGAGAATCCTCTTGAATTTATGAAGTAAATATTATCCAAAATAGAAAAAAGGACCAGCAGCAGCTTTAATAAAAAGGTTTCTGTGAATAAACTAAAAGCCGTTCCACATATGCAGAGTAGCAGCCCAATAATTGAGTGTGAAGGTTAGTGAGACCTTCATAGTGAGTACCTGCATATAAAGCCTCTTTATTCTTCAACTGTAATTAAAAAGTACTTCTCTTTTAGTGAATGCTCGGCTTATTAAACCGTCGGTCTGGGCCTCCGGGTTGCCATGGCAACGCATTGTGTTGAGCGCTACACACCACAGCCGTCGGCGATACGTCTCCCACCGGCCTTCATGAAACGCACCCTTTGTTTCAAAGGCACCCTGTTTTCATACCGGCAGCTTCTTCCTGTGAGGAGGACGAGTCGTGACTTTAATGCCTCTGGAGATCTGGAGATGGAGCCGAGCCGGCTTTGCTCTCAATCGACACGTCCACAAACAAAAGAAAGGTTTATGATGACTTGGACTTTATTAACGACTTTGTGCTCCTTAAAATCACAGGAATTCATGCACATTAGTGCAAGGAATGCAACATAATACAGATCATGTGAGAGTGAGTTTCATTCAACTGTCATGATGTTCTCAAGAAGCTAAGAAAAGCAACGCAACATTCACTTCCTGCTAACCCCAAAGAGAGGAGGTCAAAGGTCAACAGTACATGTTCGAGGAGAGCGGAGAGAAACAGAAGCGGCTCAATTTAAACCGAGTAATATGATTCTTTTGGTCATCGGAAACTTAACTCCTCATTTATGTTGAATTGTTTTCCAGGAGACAAACTTTTCGTTGCTGCTGTTCAGCTGAGGTTCATTAATTGGACGTTTGCTCATGTAATTATCACCAAATTACAAAGTTATTGGCACTTTTTCTAAAGACATTACAGCCCCGTAAAATAAAGCTTCCGTTGTAAACCTTCCAGTTACAGGAGTTGACCTGCTTTTGTGTACTTGTGGTTCTTAAATAATAATATGCTAGGCTGGTGTTGCCCTATTAAGACCTAATATTATATAAGAATGAGTGTTTGTCGGCTGTTGCTTTTCTTAGCTTCTTGAGAACATCATGACAGTTGAATGAAACTCACTCTCACATGATGCTTTATGAAGCTGCTGGTTGCATAACGTGTTTGCATCGTCTGGCATCTTGCGGCTGGTTTTTATTGCGCCTTTATAGTTTATTTACAGAGCTTTTATGGTTATGTGTGGAAGCTTCTGCTGCAAACCCAGTTTTAACGCTTACGGTTTGAAAAACGGACATTTGTTCATATTTTGAGCAAATCATATTTTGTCACAGCGATCTCGAGGTAAACAGGAATATTACCCAACAATTCATTCTGTCATCTGTGAATTAAATCAAAATATTGCAGCTGCTTTGAATTAAGGTCTGTTTTTCTTTTGATGACTCCCGGTGCGTCTGTTTGTTACCGAGCCGGTGAGTCACGTGACCTTTAGATTAGTCATTGTTGACAGGACAAGGCTGCAGGTGTTGACAGCTAAATATGTGCTGAAGAAGCTCAGACAACCCTTAAAAACACCAGCGGGTATGTTCATAACATCCTCAAGACCAAGCCGGTAGTAGAGTAGACCTGTTAGTGAATTATGACATTACACTACTTTGTTTTAAGGCTCAGCGTTTTCTTTTCTTTTAGTTATTTTCTCCTCCTGATTTGGTGCATTAGGCTCTACATCTTTTTGCCATTTTTGTCTTGTTTTTCTATTTAGATTTATAATCTTTGAGTGCTTCTAAAAAAAGTCTATATAACGTTTAATATGGCAATAGAATTGCAACATTTGGTTCAAGTTGACTTCCTGTTATCGGTTGAACAAACATTTAATTCAGGCATCTGTCTTTATATACGGTATAGTATATATATATATACAATTTATAATACTTTGCATGTTCCGGACTAAATAAAGATAAGCTGCGCGTTGCCTCCCACGAAGTGGTTTCCCTCTCATGAAAGCATCTTGACCTCTGACCTCACAGCCTCCACCCCTGTTCCTCTTTACAGCGCACGTCAAGCGCTCGTTAAACCGGCTCTTGTGGCGCGCAGCGAGCTCGTTAGCAATTTGTTTGAGGGGAGAGTTATCAGGCAATAAGCTGCCCATGACCGCAGATCTACCTTTCATCTTGTTTTACATGCGGATCATAATCAGAGAATCATAATTCTGGCAAGGAAACATGTGTTGTGAGCTCCTGCTCACGGATACGCTGAATGTTGAAGGCCTTTTCATTCTTCCAGAGCAGGCATTGCGTTGTTGCGTTGCGTTGATGCGTTGCGTTGTTGCGTTGTTGCGTTGTTGCGTTGTTGCGTTGTTGCGTTGTTGCGTTACGCTGTTGCATTATGTTGTTGCATTATGTTGTTGCGTTACGTTGTTGCGTTACGTTGTTGCGTTACGTTGTTGCGTTACGTTGTTGCGTTACGTTGTTGCGTTACGCTGTTGCATTATGTTGTTGCGTTACGTTGTTGCATTATGTTGTTGCGTTACGTTGTTGCATTATGTTGTTGCGTTACGTTGTTGCGTTACGTTGTTGCGTTACGTTGTTGCGTTACGTTGTTGCGTTACGTTGTTGCGTTACGTTGTTGGGTTACGTTGTTGTGTTACGCTGTTGCGTTGCGTTGTTGCGTTGTGTTGTTGCGTTGCGTTGTTGCGTTGCGTTGTTGCGTTGCGTTGTTGCGTTGCGTTGTTGCGTTGTTGCGTTGTTGCGTTACGCTGTTGCGTTACGCTGTTGCGTTACGCTGTTGCGTTGTTGCGTTGCGTTGTTGCGTTACGTTGTTGCGTTGTTGCGTTGTTGCGTTGTTGCGTTGTTGCGTTGCGTTGTTGTGTTACGCTGTTGCGTTGTTGCGTTGCGTTGTTGCGTTACGTTGTTGCGTTGCGTTGTTGCGTTGTTGCGTTGCGTTGTTGCGTTACGCTGTTGCGTTGTTGCGTTACATTGTTGCGTTACGTTGTTGCGTTACGTTGTTGCGTTACGTTGTTGCGTTACGTTGTTGCGTTACGTTGTTGCGTTGCGTTGTTGCGTTGCGTTGTTGCTTTACGTTGTTGCGTTGCGTTGTTGCATTACGTTGTTGCGTTACGTTGTTGCGTTACGTTGTTGCGTTACGTTGTTGCGTTACGTTGTTGCGTTACGCTGTTGCGTTACGTTGTTGCGTTACGTTGTTGCGTTACGTTGTTGCGTAGCGTTGTTGCGTTGCTTTGTTACATTGCATTGTTGCACACATTGAGAGTTTAACTTTGCCTCATTTCTTTTCTTTGGCCAGAAAGAAGGTCAATATAAAAAGG
Source organism: Cyclopterus lumpus (assembly GCF_009769545.1). Lineage (NCBI taxonomy): Eukaryota > Metazoa > Chordata > Actinopteri > Perciformes > Cyclopteridae > Cyclopterus > Cyclopterus lumpus. The sequence continues at coordinate 1,405,811 of NC_046967.1, forward strand.
ATATGATGGATTCTCTTGTCCCACTTCATTCCTGGGATATTAAACATCCCACACACGTCACTACCCATCAATAGAGCCGAGCGTTGCCTAGGAGTCTAACACAGAAATAAGATGGTCAGATATGATTGTTAAGTGGTTAAATACAAGAAAGACAGGTTTGCCATCTAATATGTGGAAATACATAATAAATGAAAAGAGGAACATTTCCCTGAAACATAAATGAGTAAAAGTGAGATTACATCGATGCTCCTGAGGACAAAACATGTTTAAGTCTCGGAGGAATGTCAAAGAGTTGTTTACGACTTTCTAGATTTAAAGAAAAGTTGATGAAACAATGCCGTTAACTTCCAATTAGCCCAGTCCAGCTGTGGTTGTGTACTGGGCAGCTCCCAGTTGAGTGAATCAGTGCGGAGAGATGGTTGGATAAAGAGAGGTTGAAAGAAGAGCTGAACGCTCACATTTGTTTCCACGGATTTGTTCAAGCCCTCCTCTCGCTGTGTGACTAACTGAGCATTCTGGGAAACGCTTGTTAGATCGTTTCTTTTGATGACTCACGGACCGACGGGAAGACCAACACCGGCGCTTGGGTACGCAACGTTTGATTGGGTCAAAATTATAGAAGAGTTTGAAAGATTTGTATAATATCACGTTTTAATCAGAAGTGTGAAGTCACATAAAATATGCAAATACACAAGGAAAGTACAGGTACCTCGAAAAAGCAGTCCCAGACTGTTATTACTGCTTCACACACACACACACACACACACACACACACACACACACAAACACACACACACACACACACACACACACACACACACACACACACAAACACACACACACACACACACACACACACAAACACACACACACACACACACACACACACACACAAACATACACACACACAAACACACACACACACACACACAAACACACACACACACACACACAAACACACACACACACACACACACAAACACACACACACACACAAACATACACACACACAAACACACACACACACACACACACAAACACACACACACACAAACACACACACACACACACACACACAAACACACACACACACACACACACACACAAACACACACACACACACACACACAAACATACACACACACAAACACACACACACACACACACAAACACACACACACACACACAAACACACACACACACACACACAAACACACACACACACACACAAACATACACACACACAAACACACACACACACACACACACACAAACACACACACACACACACACACACACACACACACAAACACACACACACACACACACACACACAAACACACACACACACACACACACACACAAACACACACACACACACACACACACACAAACACACACACACACACACACACACACACACACAAACACACACACACGCACCCTCAGGCTGCTGGTGGTATTACAGCCATGTTTCCACAGCGGAGTGGTGTTGTAGTTCTCTGATAATAATAAATATAATATATATAATAAATAATAATCTGTAATAACTGACAAATGATTTTAATTTATGTCCAAAAGCTTCCTGTTCCACATTTATTTAATTTATTAACATACGAGCCAAATAAACTGGTATGAAAGCTAAAATATGAGGAAGGCAACAGCAGAAACATGAATATTATTTAAGAATAAATCATAGAAACACTTAAGCTTTACTTTACTTGAGTGTTTAATACTATTTTACAGCTGTAGTTACTTTTCAAACTAAGAGTTTATATAAAAACATAACGACAGTTTGTAAAGTACTATAAGTATATACGTAGTAAAAATAACTTAAATATTAACACATCATAAATAATGATACAGTTATACTCTGTAAACATGTGGATGCTCATACTTCAGTAATAAAACAAATGTTCTGATAAAGAATAAACATTTAAAAGTGTTTTCTGGGTTAAAGTTTAACAACAAACTGTCAGAATGACTCAAACCCAGAAAGATTAAATCCAGACACGTTGGCAAGACCTTCGAATCCGAACCGTCACCGGGGCCCAGAGGGCGGGTCTGGCATCGGGGGGCCGGGGGGGGGGGCAGCATCAGGACCACACACACGCTGAATCCTCCATCTTTAATAAAGAGACGATCAAACCTGACGGCTTTAAGAAATATGAGAATCTGATGTTTGGTTTGTACAGAAGAGCCGAAATGTGAAGATTTCCTTTTTAATGATGTTAAAAATAATGCTCATGTTTAAGTGATAAACATGTTCTCTCACTGTTTAAAAAATAACAATCAGTCTTTTAAAGGAGAATTAATCAGCAGACTGATGAATAATGAAGATAATTATGAGGTAATAGTCAAAATCCCACTTTTACAACACTGTATGTCTAATTACTGCAATAACAGTCGTATCTCATCTATAAATACATTATGTTTATGTGTATTATAAGTTTTATGTATGTTGGAAATGTGTTGAATGTCTTTCTTAAATCCTTTAAGTATTGACTTTCTTCATTTTTGTCAATGTATTAAAAAAGTGAAACAATACTCTATTAGTATAACATAAATGCATAAAAAGCACAATCTCGGGCTGATTTCAGGTTGAACAAAGAACAAAGACAGCAGCAGGTGTTTATTTTCATTTTAATTGAACATTTTTATCGTTTGATTCAGAACTCGAGACGAATAACAAGACAAAAGATCTGATACCAACGCCTAAATTCATGGATTCCATGCTGTAAAATAGACGTTCTCCTCAAAGTGACTTTGTTTAAAGCTGCAGATTTTCCATTTCTCCAAATGAAATTCTGCTTTTGATTAAAAATGAAAGGATTTCTCCCGACAAAAGAGAAGAAATGTGAATAATCGACTTTACAAATCGGCTCAGAAATAAAAATCTAATTTGCCGGATGATCTCGAAGTATAATGTCCGAGAGGTGGAGTCCGTCTTGGGGCCTCTAGGGGGCAGCGGTGAGCCAAGCTTCAGCTTCATGAAACCTCTTTTAGAGCTCTAATCCTCGACATGAGCTCAGTCTGTATTTTAAGGTTTTAATCGTCCTCTTTCATCCTCAGAGTTCGGAGCGCCTCGTCTTCCTCCTCCGACTCGTCTTCGTCGTCTCCGTCCGTCTCGTTAGTGACGTACGAGCCTTTGCGTCTGTGAAACGCCCACAGCATCACCACGGCGATGCAGACCAGCAGCAGCACGGAGCCCAAGACCCCTGTGGAGGGGCCAAAGATCAGAACCAAGTCCTGCAGGACCAAAGCTAGACCCTGGTCCTCTTTAAAGAAGACATGCTGCATTCAGGTACGGTTTAGATGGTCCTCTTTAAAGAAGACATGCTGCATTCAGGTACCAAGAAGACATGCTGCATTCAGGTACGGTTTAGATGGTCTTCTTTAAAGAAGACATGCTGCATTCAGGTACCAAGAAGACATGCTGCATTCAGGTACGGTTTAGATGGTCTTCTTTAAAGAAGACATGCTGCATTCAGGTACCAAGAAGACATGCTGCATTCAGGTACGGTTTAGATGGTCTTCTTTAAAGAAGACATGCTGCATTCAGGTACCAAGAAGACATGCTGCATTCAGGTACGGTTTAGATAGTCTTCTTTAAAGAAGACATGCTGCATTCAGGTACAAAGTAGACATGCTGCATTCAGGTACCAAGAAGACATGCTGCATTCAGGTACGGTTTAGATGGTCTTCTTTAAAGAAGACATGCTGCATTCAGGTACAAAGTAGACATGCTGCATTCAGGTACCAAGAAGACATGCTGCATTCAGGTACGGTTTAGATGGTCTTCTTTAAAGAAGACATGCTGCATTCAGGTACCAAGAAGATATGCTGCATTCAGGTACCAAGAAGACATGCTGCATTCAGGTACCGTTTAGATAGTGGGATTCTGGGTTAAAAGACACACCAACTACTTCCTGTTTGTCTCTGACATTATTAAGTATAATAATAATAATATCGGCTCTCACCTCCAATCAAAGATGCCAAAGCTCCGTTGTGCATGTTGATTCCTGTAAAAGACACAAATTAAAGGTTCAATAAAACTCGTTAAAAGTTTATCAGACACGTTTAACCTCTTTGGTCGCGGAGCATCTTCACTTGACGGGATCTTTGTTATTTTCAGGGTGAATTTGGGTGAACTCGAGCCTCTTTTCATGCATTAAAACTTGAAGTCATATTTCCAGTTCTGAACCATCACTCCCATTATAAACCAACGCCCGGTCTACTTTAAAGCCTCCGTGTGCCGAGGCCCGAGGCAAAGACGGCGTCTGGTCTCTGATCCTAGTGACGACGCAGACGGGTGAGTTCAAACTACTAGTATTAGTATTCAAGTACTGCATCTTATCAGACCAGAACATCAAAGGAAAAGTTATGGAAAGTAACGAAAAGTAACGAAAAGTAAAAGAAGGTAACAGAAAGTAATGAAAGTAACGAAAGTAATGAAAGTAACAGAAAGTAATGAAAGTAATGAAAGTAATGAAAGTAACGAAAGTAATAGAAAGTAACAGAAAGTAACAGAAAGTAATGAAAGTAATAGAAAGTAATGAAAGTAATGAAAGTAACAGAAAGTAATAGAAAGTAATGAAAGTAACGAAAGTAATGAAAGTAACAGAAAGTAATGAAAGTAATGAAAGTAATAGAAAGTAACAGAAAGTAACAGAAAGTAATGAAAGTAACAGAAAGTAACAGAAAGTAACAGAAAGTAACAGAAAGTAATGAAAGTAATGAAAGTAATAGAAAGTAACAGAAAGTAATAGAAAGTAATGAAAGTAACAGAAAGTAACTGAAAGTAACAGAAAGTAATGAAAGTAATGAAAGTAATAGAAAGTAATGGAAAGTAACAGAAAGTAATGAAAGTAATGAAAGTAATAGAAAGTAATGAAAGTAACAGAAAGTAATGAAAGTAACAGAAAGTAACGAAAGTAATGAAAGTAACGAAAGTAATGAAAGTAACAGAAAGTAATGAAAGTAATGAAAGTAATGAAAGTAACGAAAGTAATAGAAAGTAACAGAAAGTAACAGAAAGTAATGAAAGTAATAGAAAGTAATGAAAGTAATGAAAGTAACAGAAAGTAATAGAAAGTAATGAAAGTAACGAAAGTAATGAAAGTAACAGAAAGTAATGAAAGTAATGAAAGTAATAGAAAGTAACAGAAAGTAACAGAAAGTAATGAAAGTAACAGAAAGTAACAGAAAGTAATGAAAGTAACAGAAAGTAACAGAAAGTAACAGAAAGTAACAGAAAGTAATGAAAGTAATGAAAGTAATAGAAAGTAACAGAAAGTAATAGAAAGTAATGAAAGTAACAGAAAGTAACTGAAAGTAACAGAAAGTAATGAAAGTAATGAAAGTAATAGAAAGTAATGGAAAGTAACAGAAAGTAATGAAAGTAATGAAAGTAATAGAAAGTAATGGAAAGTAACAGAAAGTAATGAAAGTAACAGAAAGTAATGAAAGTAACAGAAAGTAACAGAAAGTAGTGAAAGTAACAGAAAGTAACAGAAAGTAATGAAAGTAATGAAAGTAACGAAAGTAATAGAAAGTAACAGAAAGTAATGAAAGTAACAGAAAGTAACAGAAAGTAATGAAAGTAACAGAGAGTAATGAAAGTAATAGAAAGTAATGAAAGTAATGAAAGTAACATAAAGTAATATAAAGTAATGAAAGTAACAGAAAGTAATAGAAAGTAATGAAAGTAACAGAAAGTAATAGAAAGTAATGAAAGTAACAGAAAGTAACAGAAAGTAATGAAAGTAACAGAGAGTAATGAAAGTAATAGAAAGTAATGAAAGTAATGAAAGTAACATAAAGTAATAGAAAGTAACAGAAAGTAACAGAAAGTAATAGAAAGTAATGAAAGTAACATAAAGTAATAGAAAGTAATGAAAGTAACAGAAAGTAATAGAAAGTAATGAAAGTAACGAAAGTAATGAAAGTAACAGAAAGTAATGAAAGTAACAGAAAGTAATAGAAAGTAATGAAAGTAATGAAAGTAACAGAAAGTAATAGAAAGTAATGAAAGTAACAGAAAGTAATAGAAAGTAATGAAAGTAACGCAAGTAATGAAAGTAACAGAAAGTAATGAAAGTAATGAAAGTAATGAAAGTAACAGAAAGTAATAAAAGTAACAGAGGAGTAATGAAAGTAATGAAAGTAATAGAAAGTAATAGAAAGTAATGAAAGTAATGAAAGTAATGAAAGTAATAGAAAGTAATGAAAGTAATAGAAAGTAATAGAAAGTAATGAAAGTAATGAAAGTAACAGAAAGTAATAGAAAGTAATGAAAGTAATGAAAGTAATAGAAAGTATTCAAAGTAATAGAAAGTAATAGAAAGTAATGAAAGTAATGAAAGTAACAGAAAGTAACAGAAAGTAATAGAAAGTAATGAAAGTAACAGAAAGTAATAGAAAGTAATGAAAGTAACGAAAGTAATGAAAGTAACAGAAAGTAACAGAAAGTAATAAAAGTAACAGAAAGTAATGAAAGTAATGAAAGTAACAGAAAGTAATAGAAAGTAATGAAAGTAACAGTAAGTAACAGAAAGTAATGAAAGTAATGAAAGTAATGAAAGTAATAGAAAGTAATGAAAGTAACAGAAAGTAATGAAAGTAACAGAAAGTAACAGAAAGTAATGAAAGTAATGAAAGTAACAGAAAGTAATAGAAAGTAATGAAAGTAACAGTAAGTAACAGAAAGTAATGAAATTAATGAAAGTAACAGAAAGTAATAGAAAGTAATGAAAGTAATGAAAGTAACGAAAGTAATAGAAAGTAATGAAAGTAACAGAAAGTAATAGAAAGTAATGAAAGTAATGAAAGTAACAGTAAGTAACAGAAAGTAATAGAAAGTAATGAAAGTAACGAAAGTAATGAAAGTAACAGAAAGTAATGAAAGTAACAGAAAGTAACAGAAAGTAACAGAAAGTAATGAAAGTAATGAAAGTAACAGAAAGTAATGAAAGTAATGAAAGTAATGAAAGTAACAGAAAGTAATAGAAAGTAATGAAAGTAACAGAAAGTAATAGAAAGTAATGAAAGTAACGAAAGTAATGAAAGTAACAGAAAGTAACAGAAAGTAATGAAAGTAACAGAAAGTAATGAAAGTAATGAAAGTAATAGAAAGTAATAGAAAGTAACAGAAAGTAATGAAAGTAACAGAAAGTAACAGAAAGTAATGAAAGTAACAGAAAGTAACAGAAAGTAATGAAATTAACAGAAAGTAACAGAAAGTAATGAAATTAACAGAGGAGTAATGAAAGTAATGAAAGTAATAGAAAGTAATAGAAAGTAATGAAAGTAATAGAAAGTAATAGAAAGTAATGAAAGTAATGAAAGTAACAGAAAGTAATAGAAAGTAATAAAAGTAATGAAAGTAATAGAAAGTAATGAAAGTAATAGAAAGTAATAGAAAGTAATGAAAGTAATGAAAGTAATGAAAGTAACAGAAAGTAACAGAAAGTAATGAAAGTAATAGAAAGTAATGAAAGTAATGAAAGTAATAGAAAGTAATGAAAGTAATGAAAGTAATAGAAAGTAATAGAAAGTAATGAAAGTAATGAAAGTAACAGAAAGTAATAGAAAGTAATAAAAGTAATGAAAGTAATAGAAAGTAATGAAAGTAATGAAAGTAATAGAAAGTAATAGAAAGTAATGAAAGTAATGAAAGTAACAGAAAGTAACAGAAAGTAATGAAAGTAATAGAAAGTAATAGAAAGTAATGAAAGTAATGAAAGTAATAGAAAGTAATAGAAAGTAACAGAAAGTAATGAAAGTAACAGAAAGTAATGAAAGTAATGAAAGTAATAGAAAGTAATAGAAAGTAACAGAAAGTAATAGAAAGTAACAGAAAGTAATGAAAGTAATGAAAGTAACAGTAAGTAACAGAAAGTAATGAAAGTAATGAAAGTAATAGAAAGTAATAGAAAGTAATGAAAGTAATGAAGTAATGAAAGTAATGAAAGTAATGAAAGTAACAGTAAAGATGAAAACAGTTGAATATTTCTCTCTGAGATGTGAAGCGTAAATAAAGTAAAGAACATTCTTATCTCAGGGGACAGACCCTGAAGGCGTCACACTCACTCCTTAATGCTGATAGGACACTCCCTAACGTGTGTGTGTGTGTGTGTGTGTGTGTGTGTGTGTGTGTGTGTGTGTGTGTGTGTTCTAATTATTCAGCTTTAACTCCAACTTGAAATGTCTGGACGAAGTACCTTTACTTGAGTAAAAGTACGAAAAATACTGCTTTACAAGTAAAAAGTACTATCAGCACAATGTACTTAAAGTATAAAAAGTACTTTAGGTACATTTTACTGCTAATACTTTTATATATTTAAGAATATTTGTGTTTTTTTCTACTAGATCTTAATACTTCTAGTTTTAACGATGCAGTGGTGTGGTTCCCAACGTGGGGGTCGGGGCCCTCCAAAGGGTCACCAGATGAGCCTGAGGGGCCACGAGGCGATTTAAGAGGAGAAAGAAGTTTCATCGTCACGTTGATGTACAAGTACACGTACCTATACCACTATGCCCATCATCAAGAGGAGGAGGAGGAGGAGGAGGAGGAGGAGGAGGAGGAGGAAGAGGAGGAGGAGAAGGAAGAGGAAGAGAAGGAGCAGGAGAAGGAGAAGGGGGAGGAGGAGGAGGACGAGGAGGACGAGGAGGAGAAGGAGCAAGAGAAGGAGAAGGGGGAGGAGGAGGAGGAGGACGAGGAGGAGAAGGAGCAAGAGAAGGAGAAGGGGGAGGAGGAGGAGGGAGAGAAGGAGGAGCAGCAGGAGGAGTAGGTACAGCAGAAGGAGAAGGAGGAGGAGGGAGAGAAGGAGGAGCAGCAGGAGGAGTAGGTGCAAAATGAGGAGATGGAGGAGGAGGGAGAGAAGGAGGAGCAGCAGGAGGAGTAGGTACAGCAGAAGGAGAAGGAGGAGGAGGGAGAGAAGGAGGAGCAGCAGGAGGAGTAGGTGCAAAATGAGGAGGAGGAGGAGGGAGAGAAGGAGGAGCAGCAGGAGGAGTAGGTACAGCAAAAGGAGAAGGAGGAGGAGGGAGAGAAGGAGGAGCAGCAGAAGGAGTAGATGCAAAATGAGGAGAAGGAGGAGGAGGGAGAGAAGGAGGAGCAGTACTTGTAAAGAACTGGAGTTTTTCCATGATGACCTCGTTCTGAGCAGAAAAATAAATCATCAAATATTCACGTAAGATTCATTTCAGGAAAAGCAGATTTTGCAGCATCCTTCAAAATGACAACTTGATAAACACATGAATCACTTTCTCATAACTGTTAAAAGTAATAAACATTTTAAGTGTGATTAAAAAGAACATTGATGTTTTATGTCCATTCAACTGTGAGGCGTTCAAGTTCTTACAAAACTTCATAAAGAAATTCAGAAAGTATGTTTTTCTCTTGCAAAACTTCGTAAAATATATTTTTCTCTTCAAAACATCATAAAGTAAGTTTATGACGCTAGAACGAGTTGTTGTCTGGTAGTTTGTTTTTATCACAAATAAAACAACACAAGAATTAACAAAAAGGGTCAAAAACAAACGAGAAACTCACCAGTTCTGAGAAGAAGAAGAAACACAACAGAGCATATGCTGAACAACACACACACACAGACACACACACACACAGACACACACACAGACACACACACACACACAGACACACGCACACACACACAGACACACACACACACAGACAGACACACACACACACACACACACACAGACACACACACACACACACAGACACACACACACACACACAGACACACACACACACAGACAGACACACACACGCACACACACACAGACACACACACACACAGACAGACACAGACACACACACACAGACACACACACACACACACAGACACACACACACACACACACAGACACACACGCACACACACGCACACACACGCACACACACAGATGGGTGTGGCAGGGTCAAGAGCTGTTCCCCCTCCGACCAATCACGAGGCTGACTCCGCCCATTTGAGGCTGACTCCGCCCCTCTGAGGCTCACAGCCTGCAGATGAAACTGTGCAGCTGACGTTACGTCATCCCGTGTTTATCGAGCTCACCTTCGTGCACGCTGGGTTTGCAGGAGCTCGTGGGTTTCCTACATTTCCCAGAAATCCCCAAAACAACCAGAGAAGAGTGCAATATTGTTTTTAATTCTCCGACACAGGAAGTCGAGTGAGCTTTCATTAACGCACCAGTGCCCCAAAGAATAGTTTGTAAATAACAAAGTTACTTTCTGTTACTTCCTGTTACTTCCTCTTCCTTTTACTTTCTGTTACTTCCTCTTACTTCCTGTTCCTTCCTCTTAAGTTCTGTTACTTTTCTCTTACTTCCTGTTATTTCCTGTTAGTTTATGTTACTTCCTCTTACTTCCTGTTCCATCCTGTTACTTCCTTCTACTTCCTGTTACTTCCTGTTACTTTCCCAAAGACCAAACACTAATCTTCCAGCAGCCCAGAGGTGAAGAAATCTGAAACATTGTTTAAGTTTCTGCATGTTTTAGGATATTTATGTCGTCTTTGTTTAATACAATCTGTTGTGCTTTCCCTCTGACTGATTTAATAACTGCAGACTCTCTATGACCATTTAGCATTTATTGAAAGAAGAATTAACAAAAAAAGAAATAAAAACAGCTCAGACTCGAGAGTCACACAATGATAATTTAATAATCTTCATTTCATCATAAAAACTCGTTATTCCAGCAGATTATTCTACCAAATCTCAATATTTCATCATTATTTTCTCAGCCAGCGACATTTTGACTGAATTACGTCTGAAATGCGTTTTAGTTCTTCGTCTTCTTAGAGAAGCCGTTTCAGCATTTTAGTTTTTAACTTACGGGTCACTCACAACGTTTGATAGTCGACTAGATTTCTACACATTTTTAATTATTTGATAGTCATTAAAGTTGATGTAGAACCTCCTGCATCTGAAATATAACGGCCACGAGCTCTAACTCGGTTATTTATAATTACATTTAAATTAAAAAACATTTCTCGTTGGTTACGTTGTTGTTTGTTGACATATTTAAATGAACGTTTGTAATTTAAATAAAGCAACAATCACACTTTTTTTTTAAAGCCAAATCTTTTTTTCAATCAAAACCAATAATTATTTTACCCAATTTACAGTAAAACCGCGTATATTTAAAACCGTGATCGTAATCCACGAGAAAATACATAAAATCTGTATTTTTCAGAATTAGAAGATAATCAGACTCAGATAGAAATGAACATTTAAACTAATCAAAGTACGGTCTTCTTCTTCTTCTTCTTCTTCTTCTTCTTCTTCTTCTTCTTCTTCTTCTGTCTGCCCCCCCCTCACTCGTCCTCGTGCTGGAAGAACTGGTGGCAACAGACCGTAACCATGGAAACCAACGTCATGAACTCCTGGAAGTCGCACTCGGCGTCCCCGTCGGCGTCCAGGCTCTCCATCAGGCTGTCGAGGGCGGCCGGGTCCCTCACGTGCTGCAGGGGGCGGGACGAGTCACTTCAGGGCGGAGCTTTAATAAGCACTATAATATATAATCCATTTATTAATTATCATGCATTATTCTCTATTTTTATTTAACTTGTATTCATTCAGGATACGAGGATTTCAAATCTATTTTCTTCAGGAAGTTTTGGCCAAGACGGCAAAACACAGAACAGCAAACAATTAAAAACAACATTAAAAATTATAATAAAAAAGACCCAAAACAGACTTAAAACAGCAAAAAGTTTAAAAACAGTAAATAAACCAAAATATTGCTCTGTGACTTCAAATCATCATAAAATATTGGCAGATGAATATATATTTTTTCCACTCTGTTGTCAGGTAGATTTCAGTCAAAGACCCTCCTTTAATCGTACGAGCCAATGGGAGCCGTCTAAAGCCGTCCAAATGAGACTGACAGCTCTTTCAGCCACTCAAAATGAGTCAAGTACCACATTTTGTGACCAATAGTATTTGATCTGCTGAGACTCGAAATGACCTCACTTCCTGTCTGTAACTTGAAACACTTCCGGGAGACATCACATGTCTCGTCCGGAAGCAGGCGGCCATTTTGAGAGCAGAAAATTGCGTGTGGAAGATCATTTTTATTGAAATATCTCAGTTTATTCACGGTGAAACATATTTTTGGAATGAGGCAGAGTGGTTGATATTATGCTGAAGGCTTTGTCTGAGAAGAGTTTTGATGGTTGCATTTTAATCTGTAGGTTGTAAGCTTTGCAAAGAGGCGCTAATCGTGTGTAGCATCGTGCTACGGGGGTGAACATGTATAATTTTCATAATTTGGGACCAGTCTCCAAGTTGTTTTTCAAGTCATTTTGAGTCATTCTTGTTGTTACGTTTATCTTTGCTGGTTTGATTGTGTTTGAAGCATTTACAATTGGCTTATCTTATAGCCCAGGCTTTGCACATTAAGGTGTTTTCACCTCCATCATTATTCAGTATAAGTGAGACATAACTTATATTAAGGTGTTTTCTCAGCTCACCTCCATCATTATTCAGTATAAGTGAGACATACAGCACATTAAGGTGTTTTCCCACCCCACCTCCATCATTATTCACTATAAGTGAGACTTAACTTATATTAAGGTGTTTTCTCACTTCATCTCCATCATTATTCAGTATAAGTGAGACATAACTTATATTAAGTTGTTTTCTCTCCCCACCTCCATCATTATTCACTATAAGTGAGACATAACTTATATTAAGGTGTTTTCTCACCTCACCTCCATCACTATTCAGTATAAGTGAGACATACAGCACATTAAGGTGTTTTCCTGCCTCACCTCCATCATTATTCAGTATAAGTGAGACATAACTTATATTAAGGTGTTTTCTCACCCCACCTCCATCATTATTCAGTATAAGTGAGACATACAGCACATTAAGATAAGTGAGACATACAGCACATCAAGGTGTTTTCCTGCCTCACCTCCATCATTATTCAGTATAAGTGAGACATACAGTACATTAAGGTGTTTTCCTGCCTCACCTCCATCATTATTCAGTATAAGTGAGACATACTGCACATTACGGTGTTTTCCTGCCTCACCTCCATCAGGTCCGGCAGCTCGTCCTGCAGCAGCTCCTTCAGCTCGCTCTTCTTCAGCTTGTGTTTGTCTCCTTCTCTCCCCGAATACTTCTGAAACACGGCGATGAAGGTCGACATGGAGCTCTGGAGGTCGGTCATCGTCTTCTTCTTCGTGTTCACCATTAAAACAAAACATCCAAAACATATATTCAGCCGTTCGTTTCATTACTTTGTCTGTTTAGACAAGGCCTTTGCATAAACGTAACATTTCAGAAAACATCATTGTTGGAAACTGCGATTGCAAGTTGTGATAAGCAACACGATGATCTTACCTCGGAGTGTTCAGGCCAGCTGGTGAAGACGAGGATGAAGAGCGGCCTTTATAGGGCAGGGGGGGGGGGGCACTGAGGTCATGCAGACCGCTGACCAATCCCGAGTGACCACCCCCCCTCACTCCACTGCTATGGTCATCTGATTCATATCAATAACTCTAGAGCAACGGGATCACCCACATAATGACTATAATGAACATTATTGTCTTAAAGTTAAATACTCACTAAAGGGACTTTTAAGAGGAAAGAGTTCCCCTGAAAGACTTTACAGACAAAACTATGCTTTTGCTTACTAAAGTACCAGTTTACTAAAGTACCAGTTTACTAAAGTACAAGTTTACTAAAGTACCAGTTTACAAAAGTACAAGTTTACTAAAGTACCAGTTTACTAAAGTACCAGTTTACTAAAGTACAAGTTTAATAAAGTACCAGTTTACTAAAGTACAAGTTTACTAAAGTACAAGTTTACTAAAGTACCAGTTTACTAAAGTACAAGTTTACTAAAGTACCAGTTTACAAAAGTACAAGTTTAGTAAAGTACCAGTTTACTAAAGTACAAGTTTACTAAAGTACCAGTTTACAAAAGTACAAGTTTAGTAAAGTACCAGTTTACTAAAGTACAAGTTTACTAAAGTACCAGTTTACTAAAGTACAAGTTTACTAAAGTACCAGTTTACAAAAGTACAAGTTTACTAAAGTACCAGTTTACTAAAGTACCAGTTTACTAAAGTACAAGTTTAGTAAAGTACCAGTTTACTAAAGTACCAGTTTACTAAAGTACAAGTTTAGTAAAGTACCAGTTTACTAAAGTACAAGTTTAGTAAAGTACCAGTTTACTAAAGTACAAGTTTACTAAAGTACAAGTTTAGTAAAGTACCAGTTTACTAAAGTACCAGTTTACTAAAGTACAAGTTTAGTAAAGTACCAGTTTACTAAAGTACAAGTTTACTAAAGTACCAGTTTACTAAAGTACCAGTTTACTAAAGTACAAGTTTAGTAAAGTACCAGTTTACTAAAGTACCAGTTTACTAAAGTACAAGTTTACGAAGGTACCAGTTTACTAAAGTACCAGTTTACTAAAGTACCAGTTTACTAAAGTACAAGTTTACTAAAGTACCAGTTTACTAAAGTACAAGTATACTAAAGTACCAGTTTACTAAAGTACCAGTTTACTAAAGTACCAGTTTACTAAAGTACAAGTTTAGTAAAGTACCAGTTTACTAAAGTAAAAGTTTACTAAAGTACCAGTTTACTAAAGTACAAGTTTACTAAAGTACCAGTTTACTAAAGTACAAGTTTACTAAGGTACCAGTTTACTAAGGTACCAGTTTACTAAAGTACAAGTTTACTAAGGTACCAGTTTACTAAAGTACCAGTTTACTAAAGTACAAGTTTACTAAAGTACCAGTTTACTAAAGTACAAGTTTACTAAAGTACCAGTTTACTAAGGTACCAGTTTACTAAGGTACCAGTTTACTAAAGTACAAGTTTACTAAAGTACCAGTTTACTAAAGTACAAGTTTACTAAAGTACCAGTTTACTAAAGTACAAGTTTACTAAAGTACCAGTTTACTAAAGTACAAGTTTACTAAGGTACCAGTTTACTAAAGTACAAGTTTACTAAAGTACCAGTTTACTAAAGTACAAGTTTACTAAGGTACCAGTTTACTAAAGTACCAGTTTACTAAAGTACAAGTTTACTAAAGTACCAGTTTACTAAAGTACAAGTTTACTAAAGTACCAGTTTACTAAAGTACCAGTTTACTAAAGTACCAGTTTACTAAAGTACAAGTTTACTAAGGTACCAGTTTACTAAAGTACAAGTTTACTAAAGTACCAGTTTACTAAAGTACAAGTTTACTAAAGTACAAGTTTACTAAGGTACCAGTTTACTAAAGTACAAGTTTACTAAAGTACCAGTTTACTAAAGTACAAGTTTACTAAGGTACCAGTTTACTAAAGTACCAGTTTACTAAAGTACAAGTTTACTAAAGTACCAGTTTACTAAAGTACAAGTTTACTAAAGTACCAGTTTACTAAAGTACCAGTTTACTAAAGTACAAGTTTACTAAAGTACCAGTTTACTAAAGTACCAGTTTACTAAAGTACAAGTTTACTAAAGTACCAGTTTACTAAAGTACAAGTTTACTAAAGTACAAGTTTACTAAAGTACAAGTATACTAAAGTACCAATTTACTAAAGTACCAGTTTACTAAAGTACAAGTTTACTAAAGTACAAGTTTACCAAAGTACAAGTTTACTAAAGTACAAGTATACTAAAGTACCAGTTTACTAAAGTACAAGTTTACTAAAGTACAAGTACATCAAACTTTACCGCAATTAAGAGAGAAATATTACATTTTTTACGTGATTTGATTTGGGAGCTTTATTTAGATGTTTATTATTATTATAGAGAACATGATGATAATGAAATATGAGTTCTGCTGTGGTTCTGCTGTGGTTGTGCTGCAGTTCTGCTGTGGTTCTGCTGTGGTTCCGCTGTGTTTCCGCTGTGGTTCTGCTGTGGTTCTGCTGTGGTTCTGCTGTTCCACTGTGGTTCTGCCGGGACACAAAGGCCCGTTTCAGAGGAAGCGGCTGGCCGTGCATGTTAATGAAGAGCATCTTTTCACTGCAGTTGGCCAGACAAACACACACTTACACACACACACACACACACACACACACACACACACACACACGCACACACACACACACACACACACACACTCCAGATGCCAGGTCTCTACTCCCAACATGCTGTAAACAAGCCTTTAGAGAACAAGTATTCCCAGAATGCACCTGGGTCCTCTATAATAACATTGATTAAAGATGATTAAATGTATTAACACGTGAAGTTCTGACATCAACAGGTAAATGTTCTGAAATTTAAATGAAAGATCTCCATAATGTGCTGTTCCCCCAATGACCTCCGTGACCTTTGACCTCTGCGACGTGATAAATGAGTCTTTGTCTCCTCACGCGGACGCAGACAAGCCGCCTCCTTGTTGCTTCAAACACTGAGACTCTGTGAGGAGAGATCTCTCTCTCTCTCTCTCTCTCTCTCTCTCTCTCTCTCTGCTCAATAAACGTCAGGTGACACCTCATTCTTTTGTGTATGAAAGAAAAAAATATTCAATATTATTATATATTTTTTTTAAATTTTTTGTAAGAAATATATCTCTTAAGTTTTTTTGTGGTTTAATAACATTTTTGTTTGATCTCATTATTTTGACTTTTTAGTATCTCATAATTTTAACCTACGATGTTTTAATATTAGATGTTTACAGCAGATTTTATTTTTGTCAATAAAATAATTCCGACTGACATTGTGAAATCGTGTAAGTACACGTAGAAATGTATTTATATTTATCTGTTAACATATGAGGAAGATGAGGGTTTGTAAATAATAATACAAATAAAAAGAATAATAAAAGAATAATAAGAATAATAAATAATAAGGGAATAAATACAAATAAATAAAAACATAACAAGTAATCATAACAATAAAAAGGAATGAATAACAATGAATATATAAATAAATAATTATTATAATAACACAAATATTACATTTGTATTAATAAATAAATATAAAGAATGAAAAAAGAAGAAGAAAAAAAATATATAGAATATAGAAGAAAAAAATACATTTATACATATATACGTAAATATATATTTCTTTATATTTAGATGCCATGATTTATTCATATAAAAGAAAACAGCAGCTTCAATATAACAAACTAGTCAGATTCCAGTTTTACCGTCAACCTACTCTGACCTCTGACCTTTTGATATCCAACCTGTTTTTCTGGATGCAACGCGAGGAAGCGAGGAAGCGAGGAAGCGAGGAAGCGAGGAAGCGAGGAAAGAAATCTAGAGGATGAAGGAACTGAGAAAAGAGTGACTCAGCCGTGTCAACAACAACAAATAACCCTGTAACTCTCCCTATTCACCACAAGAGGGCAGCGGTTCATCACGTGAGGGCTTCTCCGATCAGTGTCCATGTTCATGCCTTTAAACAATAATCAATAAAACACGTTGTTGTCTTAGACTTAATCAAAAGGTCTCATTTTTAAAATATGTTCGTATGAAGACGTAATTAATGTTTGTTTAATTGATCATTTACAGGTTTATTGAGAAATGACTTCTGACTGATTCAATTATCTTAAAAGAGAATTAAAAACACGTCAAATTAATTTAAGGCCCCAACTATAGGCTTCCACTCTATATTTTAACTAATTATTATTGTGACATGAGGAGAAAACAAATCAGTTGTGTTGTTGTTGTTCTGTGTTTCTACCTCTAGGGGGCGCCATCACGGTCAACTCTGTTCAACCTTCTCTCATCGATGGTCGATTCCTTTAAGACTCCCAAAAGTACTAATACCACACTTATATATTATAAAGAGTAATACTTCAGTAAAGTACTAATACCACACTTATATATTATAAAGAGTAATACTTCAGTAAAGTACTAATACCACACTTATATATTATAAAGAGTAATACTTCAGTAAAGTACTAATACCACACTTATATATTATAAAGAGTAATACTTCAGGAAAAGTACTAATACCACCAAGGAGGACCCGGAAACTGGAGCACACCAAGGAGGACCAGGAACCTGGATTACACGTAGGAGGACCAGGAAACTGGATCACACCAAGGAGGACCAGGAACCTGGATTACACGTAGGAGGACCCGGAAACTGGAGCACACCAAGGAGGACCAGGAAACTGGATCACACCAAGGAGGACCAGGAAACTGGATCACACCAAGGAGGACCAGGAACCTGGATTACACGTAGGAGGACCAGGAAACTGGATCACACCAAGGAGGACCAGGAAACTGGATCACACCAAGGAGGACCAGGAACCTGGATTACACGTAGAAGGACCAGGAACCTGGATCACACCAAGGAGGACCAGGAAACTGGATCACACCAAGGAGGACCAGGAACCTGGATTACACGTAGGAGGACCAGGAACCTGGATTACACGTAGGAGGACCAGGAAACTGGATCACACCAAGGAGGACCAGGAAACTGGATCACACCAAGGAGGACCAGGAACCTGGATTACACGTAGGAGGACCAGGAAACTGGATCACACCAAGGAGGACCAGGAAACTGGATCACACCAAGGAGGACCAGGAACCTGGATTACACGTAGAAGGACCAGGAACCTGGATCACACCAAGGAGGACCAGGAAACTGGATCACACCAAGGAGGACCAGGAACCTGGATTACACGTAGGAGGACCAGGAACCTGGATTACACGTAGGAGGACCAAGAAACTGGATCACACCAAGGAGGACCAGGAAACTGGATCACACCAAGGAGGACCAGGAACCTGGATTACACGTAGAAGGACCAGGAACCTGGATCACACCAAGGAGGACCAGGAACCTGGATTACACGTAGGAGGACCAAGAAACTGGATCACACCAAGGAGGACCAGGAAACTGGATCACACCAAGGAGGACCAGGAACCTGGATTACACGTAGGAGGACCAGGAACCTGGATCACACCAAGGAGGACCAGGAACCTGGATTACACGTAGGAGGACCAAGAAACTGGATCACACCAAGGAGGACCAGGAAACTGGATCACACCAAGGAGGACCAGGAACCTGGATTACACGTAGGAGGACCAGGAACCTGGATCACACCAAGGAGGACCAGGAACCTGGATTACACGTAGGAGGACCAGGAAACTGGATCACACCAAGGAGGACCAGGAAACTGGATC
The DNA here is from genome assembly GCF_009769545.1 of Cyclopterus lumpus. Taxonomy (NCBI): domain Eukaryota; kingdom Metazoa; phylum Chordata; class Actinopteri; order Perciformes; family Cyclopteridae; genus Cyclopterus; species Cyclopterus lumpus. Next base: position 1,424,935 of record NC_046967.1, read on the forward strand.
ACAACAAGGAGGACCAGGAAACTGGAGCACACCAAGGAGGACCAGGAACCTGGATTACACGTAGGAGGACCAGGAAACTGGATCACACCAAGGAGGACCAGGAACCTGGATTACACGTAGGAGGACCAGGAACCTGGATAACACCAATGAGGACCAGGAACCTGGATTACACGTAGGAGGACCAGGAACCTGGATCACACAGAGGAGGACCAACCAAGGAGGACCAGGAACCTGGATCACACCAATGAGGACCAACCAAGGAGGACCAGGAACCTGGATCACACAGAGGAATGGCAGAAATCGAGCAGAAGACTGTATTTTGAAACTGAAGACTTTAGGACTACGTTTTGCCGGTCAATAAAACTACAAACATGGTGGGAGCCACAGACGGACGGCCACGTGCAGACGTTACGCTTCAGTAGAAACCGATGGCCATCTCATGGCCATCTAATCCCATAATCCTCTCACTCTCACCCCCCTCATGGGATTAGAGGCTCCCCCGCCACACGGCCACCTGATGGCTACTTCCTCTTCCAGCTAATTGGACACAATAATCACAACCGGGGAGGTCAGAACCACCACATCGTTAGCGTGTTGTTAACTCCTCCCCTTCCTGTCCGTCAGACCGGCTGGTCATCGGAGACTCTTTTAGCTCGTTAGTCGGTTAATGAATCCGTCTGGTTGATCTGTACACGCAGCAGACATTACCCACAATGCAACTCCATTGCCGACAATTACTCTGGAGAGTCAAATGTGTTATGCTAGTAGCAGCTAATCATAGGTGGGCTATGAGACAATGGGCCCCGGACCTCTCCGGCGTTGGGGCCTCTTTGTGTTGTTGCTTTGTGTCTCCTTGTAGTCATGTGTGTCTCTTTGTAGTTCTTGTGTGTCTCTTTGTAGTTCTTTTGTGTCTCTTTGTAGTAATTTGTGTTTCTTTGTAGTCATTTGTGTCTCTTTTGGTCAATTTGTTTTCTTTGTAGTTATTTGGTGTCTCCTAGCTATGGTTTTGTGTCTCCTTGTAGTTGTTTGGTGTCTCCGTGTAGTTGTTGTCTCCTTGTAGTTGTTTGGTGTCTCCTATCAGTAGTTTTGTGGCTCCTAGTGGTGGTTTTGTGTCTCCTTGTAGTTGTTTGGTTCTCTTTAAGGACAGAAAAGTGAAACATCGATGACGACCACCTCCTCACTTCCTGATGTGGACCACCTCCTCACTTCCTGATGTGGACCACCTCCTCACTTCCTGATGTGGACCACCTCCTCACTTCCTGATGACGACCACCTCCTCACTTCCTAATGACGACCACCTCCTCACTTCCTGATGTGGACCACCTCCTCACTTCCTAATGACGACCACCTCCTCACTTCCTGATGACGACCACCTCCTCACTTCCTAATGACGACCACCTCCTCACTTCCTAATGACGACCACCTCCTCACTTCCTAATGACGACCACCTCCTCACTTCCTAATGACGACCACCTCCTCACTTCCTGATGACGACCACCTCCCCACTTCCTGATGACGACCACCTCCTCACTTCCTGATAACGACCACCTCCTTACTCCCTGTTGACGACCACCTCCTCACTTCCTGTCTTCACGTGAACAACCCGTCACCTGCTGTCCGTCTTAGTCTTCCTCCCACAGAGCTAATCCCGCCCACGCACGCCCAAACAGATCCTCACCACCACAACACCATCTGCCTAAGCTGAGCCGGTCAGAGCAGCGAGGCTTCAAACTGGGAGGAGGCTGCTGGGATTACTGGTGTGGAGGAGCTGTTGTCTTCAAGCTGAAACTGAAACATCTCCAGGAGATGAAGTTGTGAATAAGTAAATAAAGTAAATACTGCCCGACGTCTCTAAAGGGTGCATCTCCAAGGCTTTTCATATTTTAGCCGTGCATCTATATGCATAACGAGAGTTAAGAGAGAAGATGCAACCAACCTTATCGTCATTAACGTGAAATTATTGCACCATTTTCATTTTGCAAAACACAAAAATAATTCAGCAATTTTATTTAATACAAATTCACGCTGAAATCGCAGAAAACTTTATTTAAAAACTCAACCTGCAGCTGTTCCAGAATTTAGGACTTAATGTCACATGATAAAACTACTAATGGAACCGAGGACAGGAAGTTGGGCTCCAGAGGACAGGAAGTGGGGCTCCAGAGGGCAGGATGTGGGGCTCCAGAGGACAGGAAGTGGGGCTCCAGAGGACAGGATGTGGGGCTCCAGAGGACAGGATGTGGGGCTCCAGAGGACAGGATGTGGGGCTCCAGAGGCCAGGAAGTGGGGCTCCAGAGGACAGGATGTGGGGCTCCAAAGAACAGGAAGTTGGGCTCCAGAGGACAGGACGTTGGGCTCCAGAGGACAGGATGTGGGGCTGCAGAGGACAGGATGTGGGGCTGCAAAGAACAGGAAGTTGGGCTCCAGAGGACAGGATGTGGGGCTGCAGAGAACAGGATGTGGGGCTCCAAAGAACAGGAAGTTGGGCTCCAGAGGACAGGACGTTGGGCTCCAGAGGACAGGATGTGGGGCTGCAGAGGACAGGATGTGGGGCTTCAAAGAACAGGAAGTTGGGCTCCAGAGGACAGGATGTGGGGCTTGATTTAATGTTTGTCTGTCCTTCATTGAAAGTGTAAAGATGTTTTATTAAAGCTATTTATGTTAAAGACTAAAGTGTAAATGTGTTTTATTAAAGCTCTTTATGTTAAAGACTAAAGTGTAAATGTGTTTTATTAAAGCTCTTTATGTTAAAGACTAAAGTGTAAATGTGTTTTATTAAAGCTCTTAATGTTAAAGACTAAAGTGTAAATGTGTTTTATTAAAGCTCTTTATGTTAAAGACTAAACGTGTAAATGATTCACACATCTAAACAATAAAAGCGTGATAATGAAGACACTCTCAACCTTTTGAAAGTCTCCCAGGCCCTCCAGCCGGACAGCGTTGGTTGCCATGGAGACCCTGTGGAGCGAGGGGGCTTGTGGGTAACTGTTGTTGCTCTGAAGTGGGTGGCGACCAGTGTGAAGGAGGCCCTAACTGTATCTACCTCTGCACGTTTAAAGCTGCACACGTAAACGTATTCATTTCCTTTATAACTAAAGAAAAGCCGGCTGCATCTCCGGCCTCGAGACCCCGAAGCCTCGCCGTCTGTTTCTGTGCATCAGAGCCGATGAAGCAGAGGAAGTAGGAATCATTAGAGGAAGCAGGACTTGTCACGTCAGGTGCTTTCGCCTGGAGTTGCAGACGGCTGATCTGAGGCCTGAGACCATGAATAAGTCATTAGGTCCTCAAGCGTGGAGATGAAGTGAACAGATGGAGGCGAGAGGCGGAGTGAGGAAGAGGAAGAGGAAGAGGAAGTCTCCTGCAGCTTCGTCCCCAACACAAATGCTTTGACCCAATGCGGTTGATTTTACTTTCACACATTTTTGTATCCTCAATGTCACTAATTTATGTGCAAAATAATAATGTTCAGTTCTAATAACATTCGTGCACATATTAATTAATGCACCACGTTGGTCCCGATTCTGTTCTGTCAAATTCAAATTAAACTAAAATGTAACACTGGAAGAACGATCCTCTTATTGCTAAGAAACAGCATTTTACTTTTGAATAACTAAATAAATTGTAAACTTTAAGTTTCATTAATGCAGATATCAGATTATTAATCACATCCGTGTAAAAAGTTGTTTTCTAGAGTTAGTTTTTCTCGTCGTATTTGCATTCCGGCCGCATGTGAAGTAAATTCCTGGCGTCTCTTCCCAGAACCGACCCGGCTGCCAAGCGGCCGCTCGGTTATTCTGATGCAAAGCCGACGGCGAGGGTCCATTCAGAGGGGAGTTCTTTTCAGATCCTCGGTTCCCATTCAGCGGCGTGAATAGACTTCAGGGTCCCGTTCCACGGACAACATTTACCTCTTTATTCGCACCGCCTGCTCCTTGTGCTCCCAGGAGGCGTCTGCATTCCAGACTCTAACTAATCGGATTAATGTGCACGTAATAAAACATCATCGAACAGAATCTCACGTTGCAGATATGAGGCTTTCTGCAGGAAAATGTTCATAAAATCAGTTAATTAATGTTTATGTTATAACACAAGATTATAACATATAACATCACTTATTACTTATTGTTTACTACACACACAATAAAACCCTTCCAGGGAATGAAAAGTACATTATGACAACTTTCCCCACAGTTCTCAACCACATCTGTGGGTCTTCCACTGAGATGGAGAGAGGTACGTGATGACTGAATTGTGGAGTTAAATGTCTCTGCTTCAGCCTCTTCTTCATGGGGAATAAATGACAACTTCAGCCAGTGTGAGCTGGTGAGTAGAGCTCATAAGAGTAGAGCTCATGAGAGTAGAGCTCATGAGAGAAGAGCTCATGAGAGTAGAGCTCATGAGAGTAGAGCTCATGAGAGTAGGGCTCATGAGAGTAGAGCTCATGAGAGAAGAGCTCATGAGAGTAGAGCTCATGAGAGTAGAGCTCATGAGAGAAGAGCTCATGAGAGAAGAGCTCATGAGAATAGAGCTCATGAGAGAAGAGCTCATGAGAGAAGAGCTCATGAGAGTAGAGCTCATGAGAGTAGAGCTCATGAGAGAAGAGCTCATGAGAGTAGAGCTCATGAGAGAAGAGCTCATGAGAGAAGAGCTCATGAGAGTAGAGCTCATGAGAGTAGAGCTCATGAGAGAAGAGCTCATGAGAGTAGAGCTCATGAGAGTAGAGCTCATGAGAGAAGAGCTCATAAGAGTAGAGCTCATGAGAGTAGAGCTCATGAGAATAGAGCTCATGAGAGAAGAGCTCATGAGAGTAGAGCTCATGAGAATAGAGCTCATGAGAGAAGAGCTCATGAGAGTAGAGCTCATGAGAGAAGAGCTCATGAGAGTAGAGCTCATGAGAATAGAGCTCATGAGAGAAGAGCTCATGAGAGTAGAGCTTGTGAGAGTAGAGCTCATGAGAGTAGAGCTTGTGAGAGTAGAGCTCATGAGAGAAGAGCTCATGAGAGTAGAGCTCATGAGAGAAGAGCTCATAAGAGTAGAGCTCATGAGAGAAGAGCTCATAAGAGTAGAGCTCATAAGAGTAGAGCTCATGCGAGAAGAGCTCATGAGAGTAGAGCTCATGAGAGAAGAGCTCATGAGAGTAGAGCTTGTGAGAGTAGAGCTTGTGAGAGTAGAGCTCATGAGAGTAGAGCTTGTGAGAGTAGAGCTGCTTCATTGTGTTCATTTGCGTCAGTATTTTCTTTATTGATCGTGGAACAATAAGCAAACAAAACGTCAGCTTCCTTTGATGTTGTCTGTGTTTCCTCTCAATTTAAACCTCCATCCACGAGGAGAAGAAGAGATGGAAGGACAGTTTGACCTTTAAAGGGACGGAGAGCCAGAGGATCCAAAATGGTGGCAGCTGTTGTAGTTGCACCACTTACAGCTGTGTGGCTTAACCTCTAATAACACTGTGATGTGTATTAATAATATAAATATGCAGAGTAATAACACATACATGCAGTAAAGTGTTCCATCCCTGAGGACACGTGGAGGAGTACAGTGCATGGACAGAGTGTGTGTGTGTGTGTGTGTGTGTGTGTGTGAGTGTGTGTGACCACGCCCCCTCCCAGTGACGCCACACGCCATCAGAGCCCTCCTCCTCCAGTCCTCCGGCAGACCGGAGCAGAGACCGCCGTGAAGCGGCGTGTGCGCGCGTCTGTCCCGGTAACGAAGGTGCCGGGCTGAGGATCGATAATCGTATCGGAACCTTTTATTACTTATTCATCTTTTAGTTTACCTTGAAGTCAAAAAGAGACGCGGAGGACAACCATCAGCTCCTCGGGAGGTCAGTTCACCGTCTACGGCTCTTTATTATCTTTTAAACCACCAATCTGATCATTTATTGATCTAATTGATCAGAAACGTGTGTGGCACGTGATCAAAAGAGAAAGATCTGTTGTCTTGTGTTTCTACAAGGTGTGTTTATTATCACATTTATTGAGACTTTTAAAGTATGTTCTGATATTTACTGGTTTATTGTGGTCCAGGTTTATGGTTATTTACTGCTGTATTTATATTCTTAAAGTATCCTTATAATATTAATAATAGGTTTAAATTAAATAAGCCTTTCTGCTACTTTTTAAAATATTAATCTGTTGTATTAATAACATAAAAATATGCACAGAAACATTGAGCATGAGAGGAGGAAAAAAAGTTTTGACAAATAGCGCTATATTGTCACCGCCTCAGGCCTGCCAATCAGGTCATCTGATAAGCTGAAAATCCCCCCCCCCCCCCCCCCCCCCCTTACTCTATCAGCAGCCTCGGGTTTGAAACACACACTCCTCTTCACCTCTCCTGCCTCCTCTTCCTTCTTCCTTTCCCTTGTTCATAATCCTTCCTCCTCTACTCTTCCTCTTCTCTCCCTTTATGTCTCTCTCCTCCCTTTTCTGTGTCCTCCTCATGTCCCTTTGTCTCCTCCTTTTGTGTGGTTTTCTTCTTCTGTTAACGAACACACACACACACACACACGCACACACACACACGCACACACACACACACACACACACACACACAGACACACCCACACACTCCACAGACACACCACACACACACACACACGCACACGCTCACACACACACACACACACACACACTCACGCACACACGCACACACTCCACAGACACACTACACACACACACACCACATACACACACACACACGCACACACACACACACACACTCCACAGACACACCACATACACACACACACACGCACACACACACACACACACTCCACAGACACACCACACACACACACACCACACACACACATACACACACACACGCACACACACGCACACACTCCACAGACACACCACACACACACAGACACACATACACACACTCCACAGACACACCACACACACCACATACACACACACACTTGCTTGATGTATAGGCTAGAATCCGCTCTGTCCTTCACACACTCTGTATTGATATAGAACTCATTAACAAATTACATCTCCCCCCCCCCCCCCCCCCTCTTGCTCCCCCCTCCCCCAACAATCAATTTCACACTGAATTACTTCTAAATGTCTTTTAAAGCAGCCGCGTCCTCATTTCATTCACTTATTTGGCAGAACAGTGTGGAGAGGAGCTTCCCTCACATTGAATATGTGGTCAGTGTTCATTAATATGGTGAAGTCTCCTCTGGTGAAGGCGTTCCTCCTCTCCACGCATAAGAAACACAATAGTAACAACAACAATTGAAACACAATAGAAACAACAATAGAAAACTTCTTTAGTTCAAGTCTTCAGATGTTAGCAGAAAATAAAATATTATCCTTGTTATATAATAAACACTATTAGTTTAAAACATAATAAACCCTTTTCATAAATACTGATCACATCTTCTGTCACGGAGGTCAATTACAGCGTTCAAAGCATTAATGACCACTTGCTTCCTCTTTCATGCGCTTGAGGCACTAAAACGGTGTTCGGCTCATTTGCTGCAGAGATTGTGATGTTTTTTAAAATGTTTTTATGGATGATGAATGGCGCCTCGGCCTCATGCCAAGCCCAGGATTCATTCTTCAAGATTTGTTTGAAAGACGCATTTAAAACTCCTTTCTTTTTATCATCACGCCCAAATGCATGCTGGGATGCACCGTTGCAAGGCTGCAGGGGCATGCAACCCGACTCAAGTGGACCTTGTGTTCCTGAGTCCCCGAGATCTGACCCCATGGGGTCCAGACCTCGTTGAGGGTCACGTGATCTCATTCATTCATACCCAGACATCTTTCACATCCCCGTGGAGGTCTACCTCTGCTTCTAGATGTGTAGAACAAGCTAACACGCCTCTAAAGTGCAGGAGACTTCCAGCCCCTCGGCCCCCTCCTTTGATCCTGGATTAAACCGCCTGTTTGAGCGCCTTCTCAGGACTTCAACAAGTCTGAATGCTGCGTTAAGTTCTCCTGCCGTAATCTGTTTATGATGAACAGCTGCGACGGAGAAGCGATAAGGTTAATAAAGCGACTTTCATCCGGGGATTAGGACCGCCGACTCTCGGCTAATGAAACTTTCGACTGAAATGAGTTAATAAATGCACCGTGCAGCCCATGCAGAGCCCTGCAGCAGCGTGCCGAGACCTCCGGAGAGCTTCTCTTCCATGCAGCGCCTCCTCTCCCTCTGGAACTGAAATTCATCTGCCGACAACCAATAAAACCAGTAAAATCATTTCCCCCAAACGCCGTCTTTAGTTCTGCTGTCACTCCCTAAAATAGAAAGAAACATCCGCGTAAAAGAAGTCACGTTGTTTTCACTTTTTGTAATCAGCAGGGGTCGTTTTGAGGAATGTCAAAACCTCCTCCCCCCTGTATCCATCAGGGCCCCTCCCCCCCTTGTATCTGTCAGGGCCCCCTCACCTCCTCCCTGTTGTATCTGTCAGCCCCCCCCCCCTCCCCATCTTGTATCTGTCAGGGCCCCCTCACCTCCTCCCTGTTCTATATGTCAGCCCCCCCCCCCCCCCCCCCCCTTGTATCTGTCAGTGCCCCCCCACCTCCTATTTGCCAGCCTCCCCTTGCCTCCTATTTGCCAGCCCCTCCCTCCTTATTGCTTATCGATTTCTCTCCCTCCTGTTCAGATCTTTGCAGTGTTCTTGTGTTCTGCTGCTGCAGCTCTGACCTTCGTAGCCTTTAGCACCGCTAGCCGCCCCGGACCCCTGACGCGCTTTGCTTGGTTCCCCGTCCAGGTGAAAAGCTGCCGATGAGCGAGCTGCGTTTCCATGGCGGCCCACCGCATCATCAGAGTGACGAGCAACAACCACATCCTCCCGCGCTGCAAGTCCGAGGGGACGCTCATCGACCTCAGCGAAGGGGTCACGGGAGCCAGTCTCACCGATGTCAAAGGTCGGCGGTTCACTGTGTTTGGTTCACCGATTAGTCAAAGTTCACTCTATACCTCTACAACCCGGGGCTGTAATTTGGTGCTTTGGGTCATTTCTAATTCAGTCGTATGTTTTTCGTTCTCCGGCTCTTCCTCTTCACTGGTTGCACTTCATTACAGCTATGTTTACATGCTCCATATACGCTAATGATGCAAACTAAAAATAGACAATTATGCAATGAATTATGCAGTTCATCTGGGTCTGAACATTTAGTCGTTGCTTTCAGAATGTTTAAAGGTTATTTTGGAGGCTATTTGGTCTGCCTTCCCTTTATTGTGAAGTTCTAATGCAGAAGCACTTGTATGTCTGATCTGTACCATCACCTCACTGCTTCAACTGACCCATTACATCTGTGTTATAACGTCTGATTATGAGACCAGCGCTGTTAACAGCAGTAATCAGCCATTGAGTGATTACCGTAAGTGCACTTATCTGAAATAGTGAACGACCAGTTACAAAACCACTTTTGCAATCAGCGGCAGAGGAGCATGACTAACAGTTTCAAGAGATTCTCTGACATCTTTTTCCTTTTTCAGTGCCTTCACCGAGTGCCTTGAGGCTGGACACGTCAGCCTCCTATGGAGCCGCGCAGGAAGTGGTTGCCATAAAGGATTATTGCCCCAGCAGCTTCACCACGCTGAAGTTCGCCAAAGGCGATCGCCTCTATGTGTTGGACACGTCGGGAGGAGAGTGGTGGTACGCCCACAACAACACGGAGATGGGCTACATCCCAGCCGCCTATGTCCAGCCACTCAACTTCAGGAACTCCTCGCTTAGCGACAGTGGGATGATTTACAGTCTCGGGGAAGGATATGAGGATGGGTCGAAGGAGTTTGGAGGTTTGGGGGAGTGGACAGGGATGACCCTGAAGCCCTCATCAATTTACAACAACTTCTCTGTGAACCCCTTTATGCGTCCATTAGATCAAAACTGCAAAGATTTGAGTGTGAGGAACTCAGCAGACCTCATTCTGTTTGATGCATTGGCATCTCCATCGTCTTGCTCAAACTTGAACCCCAGCACAACCATGACTAATGGATTCAGCAGCTGCCACATTAACAATACCACCCCAACGAGCCCAAACCGAGAGGTTGCACCCAACCTCCATAGGGATAACCTGTTTTTCAGGAGTAAACGTTCCCATAGTCTCTCAGAACTGTCGGTACTGCAGGCGCAGTCGAATACAACGTTACCTTCTTCAGGGTTCTTCACAGGCCTTAAGGCTCCTTCACCGGAGCAGTTTCAGAGTAGGGAGGACTTCAGGACTGCGTGGTTGAACCACAGAAAGATGGCCAGGTCTTGCCATGACCTTGACTCCCTGGGCCAGAGTCCTGGATGGGGCCAAACGCAGCCGGTGGAGACCAACATCGTATGCAGGTTGGACAGTAACGGAGGCGTCGTTCAGCTCCCGGACACCCAAATCAGCATCCACATCCCCGAGGGCCACGTCAGTCAAGGAGACAACCAGCAGATCTCCATGAAAGCCTTACTAGACCCTCCTCTGGAGCTCAACGGGGACCACTGCTCCACTGTCAGCCCCGTGTTGGAGATCAAGCTGAGCAACATGGAGACCAAGTCCTTCATCACGTTGGAGATGAATGTGTTGGTGGCTGTCAAGAAGGACAGTTGTCACACCGCGGAGGTGCTTTGTGTTCGAAGTGACTGCAGAGAAGGGCCTTACACGCCCATCCCTAATGCTTACCTCTACAATGATACAATCCAGGTGCAGCTGGATAGTCTAGAGCCCTGTATGTATGTGGCTGTCGTGGTTAAGTCTCAGTACATCATCCACAATACCACCGTTTGGGACCATGTGCAGAGGAAAGTAACTCTGGGTGTCTATGGGCCCAAGCACATCCACCCTTCCTTCAAGACCGTTGTGGCCCTGTTTGGGCACGGCTGCGCCCCGAATAACTTGTTGGTTAACGAGGTGGGCCGACAGGCCAGCTCCAGCCCGCCGGTGACCCTGCAGCTGTGGGGGAAGCACCAGTTTGCGCTGGGGTACCCTCAGGACCTCCAGGTGGGTTTGTACTCCAACATGTCCAACTACCAAGTGAGGGCGAACGAGGGTGCGGGGGTGATTCGGGGATTTCAGGTCAAACTGGGGAAAGTCAGCCGGCTCCTGTACATGATCACATCGCACAACCCCGACAGCATCTCAGACTTCACTCTCAGGGTCCAAGTCAAGGACGCCCTGGACTGCATCCTCACCCAGTTCTGCGTCCAAACGCCGCCACCGCCGCCAACGACCGGAGCGAGGATGACGGGCCAGAGGAGGTTCCTGAAAAAGAAAGAGGTGGATAAGATCGTCCTCTCACCGCTGGCCGTCACTTCCAAATACCCAAAGTTTCAGGATCGGGGCATCACCAACCTTAAATTCGGCAAGTTGATCAAAACGGTGATGAGGCAGCACAAGAGCACTTATCTGTTGGAGTACAAGAAGGGGGATGTTATCGCTTTGCTCAGCGAGGAGAGAATCAAACTGCGAGGTCAGCTGCGGACCAAAGAGTGGTACATTGGATACTATCAGGGGAGGCTGGGCCTCGTCCACGCCAAGAACGTTTTAGTTCTGGGGAAGGTCAAGCCCATTTATTGGTGTGGGCCGGACCTCACGACCACGATGCTGCTGGAGCAGATCCTGAAGCCGTGCAAATTTCTCACGTACATCTACGCGACAGTGAGGACGGTTTTAATGGAGAACGTGGGCAACTGGAGGGCGTTCGCCGACGCCCTGGGGAACGGGAATTTGCCGCTGAATTACTTTTGCCGGACCGAGCTGGACAACGAGCCGGAGAAGGTGGCGTCGGTTCTGGAGAAACTCAAAGAGGAGTGTACTAACATGGAGAACAAGGAGAGGAAGTCCTTCCAGAGGGAACTCATGATGGTGAGGCAGATCATGTTTTTATTTCTCATCTCTCAGACAAACCAGTCCGGTTGGGTTGTTGGGTTGTTATCAGTGGGATGGAAATCTGTCAAAGAATGCGATGCTGCCCAAATAGGGTCTACATTTCAGGTCTATGTCAAGTTCTTAGAGCCTAAAGATGATGTCTTCAGATTGCTTCTTTTAGCTGACCAACAGTCCAAACCCCTAATGTACTGAATTTGATGATGAAGAACAGAGAAAAGAAGCAAATTCTCACATTTTAGAAGCTGAGAACAGACAGTCGAGCATTTCCGTAACACTACTGCAAAAGCTATTGTGTTCAAAAGATGTACAATGCATCCCTCTGATGGTTACGGCAGCATTAATTAAGCTTAAGTAATTTCCTGTTTGAACTTCAGCCCGTGTGGAGTGTGAAGGGGAAGCGTTTGGGTCCTTATGCTCAGTCACACGGGTGGTAACCACCTCACAGCGCGACAGCCAGCCCATGAACAATGAAGGGAGGTCTGGTGGAGAAACTCCTCTCAAAGGTCGCATAGGAATAAAACTTAACATCTGCAGTTTGAGAAAACAACTCGATGTATTTTACCCTACTGGGAGCAAAAATAGTCCTGAGACATTTCACCAGAAGCCATTATTCAAAAAGTACTTTTTATGTGGGCCGAGCTGACGAAGCGTGCAGCATGCTCAGAGCAGCTGGTGGTGAAGTGCATCGCTAAATGGGACTTTGACCCGAGTTGTTCAGGTAAAGGAGTTTTAACTTTGCACGGTTATCCAGAGAAACCTGCAAATAACTTTCTCTGTTTGGCTGCACGTCATGTGACCCCGCCCATAATCTCTCAAGGTCTCAAGCAAAGGAGGGATGCTTTTATGTTTCATGAAAGGCTTTTATTCTGGCGGGTATACCTTCAACTCCAGCCCCCCAAGGCTTTTAAATGTACTGTGTGCACAAAGAGCGCCTTGACTTTCTTATCTCTGATCCAGGCTCCATCCTCTGATTCCTCTGACCGCCTTTCTTTGTATATTCACTGGAAAATGAAACCCACACACACTCAGATGTCCTTTAATGAAATCCAGCAATTTCCCTCTGAAGTCGGAGACACTTTCATCCTCAAGGACGGATAGAAATGTGTTCCGTTGATGGAAAGGTTTGTCCACGAGTGTTAGACCTGGTTTGCCTTTTATTTCTGATATGATGCGTCTGGCGTTGACTGAATCAAATTTAAAGTTAAAACCAGCAGCAGAAAGAGACTTTCTGTGTTTCTGCAACGGAAGAAAAGTTGAGGCTTAAATGCAAACAATGATTTCACAAAAACACATTTGATGATAAGTCGATATTGTTTTATAGTTTCGGCTTTTCTCGTCTGTGGATTTGCTTTTCTTCGTCTTTAGTGACACTCAATTCATATCTTCATGTTCTGGACAAAGAAAGCACTTAACTTGGGTTATTGGAAATCTCTTTTTCTGACATATGGAGCTCAACTGATGAGGTGCTTAGGTTATTCTTGTCCACCTTCTGCAGCGCTATTCATCATCTTCTTATCTTCAGCTGTGGTTAAGACACAAGAGCCTTTATGTCATTTATTCAAATGACTTTATTAAAGACATATTGTAATGTGACCCTGGAAAAGAGATTAGACCTATTTTTATGATTGCCCAAGGGTTTTAAAATTATTTTATTATCAGTTTTACCTTAAAAAGATCAGGTCGCCTTCAGGTGATATTCTCTTGGATATGTTTGTGCACGCGCATCTAAAACATGTTCCGTGCTGAATCCTCCTCAAAGGGAGAAAAGGCCTTTCTTATGTAACTGTTACTCAATGAAACATTCCTACGTTGAGGATCCTCGATTAGCAAACAAGGCATTCATTCTCTTCATAATGAGGCTTTTATTCCTTCAAGACGGCTCTTTTTAGGACCAAAATACACACAAAGCGGTGAAAAGGTCCCAATAAAAGTGTTGTATTGTCCTGTGTTAGCTTTACTCTCCTGGGTGAACATCCTGTGTTAGCTTTACTCTCCTGGGTGAACATCCTGTGTTAGCTTTACTCTCCTGGGTGAACATCCTGTGTTAGCTTTACTCTCCTGGGTGAACATCCTGTGTTAGCTTTACTCTCCTGGGTGAACATCCTGTGTTAGTTTAACTCTCCTGGGTGAACATCCTGTGTGAACATCCTGTGTTAGTTTAACTCTCCTGGGTGAACATCCTGTGTGAACATCCTGTGTTAGTTTAACTCTCCTGGGTGAACATCCTGTGTTAGCTTTACTCTCCTGGGTGAACATCCTGTGTTAGCTTTACTCTCCTGGGTGAACATCCTGTGTTAGCTTTACTCTCCTGGGTGAACATCCTGTGTTAGCTTTACTCTCCTGGGTGAACATCCTGTGTTAGCTTTACTCTCCTGGGTGAACATCCTGTGTTAGCTTTACTCTCCTGGGTGAACATCCTGTGTTTGTTTAACTCTCCTGGGTGAAAGTCCTGTAGAGAGCAACAAGAAGAGCCATAACCTTCTGTTGAGGGCCTTGCTTCAGTCCTCACATGAAGCTCAGAGGAGCAGCGCTCTGATGAAATGTGAGCGTGCGTTGGTCCAATCGAAGCATCCGACACCCGGCACCTCATCACGCCGGGGTTCGGGTTACCGAGGACCAACCGGCACCTCATCACGCCGGGGTTCGGGTTACCGAGGACCAACGAGAGAGTCCGGAATGCCGGGAGGGCGTCGTTGAATTATTGATCCGCCAGGGAGTCGGTAATCAAACCTGAGGCCAAACGGTTCTGTAGAACCTTGAGAAGACGGTCCGTCGTGAGGTTCTATTGTACGGTTTGTAACACGCGCGTGTTACCGCGGGTGGTATCCCCCTAGCACAGAGACACTAGAGACAGGAACTTGTTAGTGGTTTTTATTAATTCAAGACGGATGCGGTCTCCGTCGTGCTTTCCGCTGATCTGCTCTCGTGGACAGCAGCGCAGGTCCGGCGTTCTGCCGAATCCCCTCCCCCGCTCCTTTGTCCACCTGCACCCTTATAATGGGGAGCAATCATCGTTAGACCCAGGTGAGGCCGTTAGGTACCGTTCCCTGAGCGTACTCCCCCACTCCCCTCTGCAGATGAGCTTAACCACACCCAGCCACCACACGGTTAAAGGTGGAAAACACCAGGAGAACGTGTGACGTGAGGAATGTAAAGGACTCCAGCTGACCTTTGACCTGGTGCACTTTAATGACAGTTTTAATGCTTTAAAACCCTCCAGACCTTTATTTTGAAGTACAAACTCCTTCCTGTACGAACGGCTATATATATATATATATATATATATATATATATATATATATATATATATATATATATATGTGAGAAGTGGTCGTAGGAGGAGTCGCCCCCTGCTGGTCGGTAGAGAGATCACAAGGTTCAACGCCCTTCTGATTGTGTGTGTGTGTGTGTGTGTGTGTGTGTGTGTGTGTGTGACTTCCTCAGAGTGCATTTGAGAAATCTCTGACAGGATTTCTATAAAAGCACTGAACCTGAAGTACATATTTTTGTATATATTTATATATATTTATATATATTTGTATATATGTATATATTTGTATATAGTTCCATTAAACAGACGAGTTATAACAACTGTGAAATGTTGTTTCTATATTTATAAAGAGGAACTATATAAACCCTCATGCTTCATCTATTCAAACGTCCTTTATATTTATAACCCCGTCCCCTCCCCCCGTCCCCCCGTCCCCCCGTCCCCCTTCAGGCGCTGCTGAAGATGGACTGCCAGGGTCTGGTGGCCCGGCTGGTCCTGGACTTCATCCTGCTGACCACGGCGGTGGAGGTGGCGTTCAGGTGGAGGGAGCTGGCTGAGAAGCTGGCCCGCGTGTCCAGACAGCAGATGGAGGCCTACGAGGCTCCGCACCGCGACAAGAATGGCCTGCTGGACCATGAGGTGAGACACCTGAGACCCCTGACACCCCTGAGTCCCCTGAGACCCCTGACACCCCTGAGACACCTTACACTCCTGAGTCCCCTGAGACCCCTGAGACCCCTAAGACACCTTACACCCCTGAGTCCCCTGACACCCCTGAGTCCCCTGAGACCCCTGACACCCCTGAGACACCTTACACTCCTGAGTCCCCTGAGACCCCTGAGACCCCTAAGACACCTTACACCCCTGAGTCCCCTGACACCCCTGAGTCCCCTGAGACCCCTGACACCCCTGAGACACCTTACACTCCTGAGTCCCCTGAGACCCCTGAGACCCCTAAGACACCATACACCCCTGAGTCCCCTGACACCCCTGAGTCCCCTGAGACCCCTGACACCCCTGAGACACCTTACACTCCTGAGTCCCCTGAGACCCCTGAGACCCCTAAGACACCTTACACCCCTGAGTCCCCTGACACCCCTGAGTCCCCTGAGACCCCTGACACCCCTGAGACACCTTACACTCCTGAGTCCCCTGAGACCCCTGAGACCCCTGAGAGCCCTGAGACACCTTACACCCCTGAGTCCCCTGAGACCCCTGAGACACCTGAGACATCTTACACCCCTGAGTCCCCTGAGACCCCTGAGATACCTTGGACCCATGAGACACCTTACACCCCTGAGTCCCCTGAGACCCCTGAGACCCCTGAGACACCTTACACCCCTGAGTCCCCTGAGACCCCTGAGACACCTTACACCCCTGAGTCCCCTGAGACCCCTGAGACCCCTGAGACACCTTACACCCCTGAGTCCCCTGAGACCCCTGAGACACCTTACACCCCTGAGTCCCCTGAGACCCCTGAGACACCTGAGACATCTTATACCCCTGAGTCCCCTGAAACCCCTGAGACACCTTAGACCCCTGAGACCCCTGAGACCCCTGACACCCCTGAGTCCCCTGAGACCCCTGAGACCCCTGAGACCCCTGAGACACCTTACACCCCTGAGTCCCCTGAGACCCCTGAGACCTCTGAGACCCCTGACACCCCTGAGACCCCTGAGACCCCTGACACCCGGCGTCTGTCCTCAGGACCAGGAGAAGGTTCTAACTTCCTGTTCTTTCTCTCTTTGACCCCTTCAGTCCATGTGGAAGCCGGCCTACGACTTCCTCCTGACGTGGGCCGCCCACGTCGGGGACAGCTACCGGGACGTGATCCAGGAGCTCCACCTGGGCCTGGACAAGATGAGGAACCCCATCACCAAGAGGTGGAAGCACCTGACCGGCACGCTGATCCTCGTCAACTGCCTGGACCCTCTGCGCGGCGCCGCCTTCTGCCCCACCGGGTACGGGGACTTCGCCGTGTGAGCGACCTTTGACCGTCTAAAGGTCAAAGGTCAGATGCTCAGACTTGCACGTCTTCAATCGCCGGATGTAGAAACGTCCACGTGGACCTGGAGGATCCGCCTCGTGTGTGTCTTCTTTAATTACAGACGAATATATACACATCTTTAATTACAGACGTATTTAAATGTCTTTAATTAAAGACATTTAAATGCGCCTTTCATACGTCTGTTTATGGACTTCTATTTTTATACCTGCAGAACAATCAACAGTGTTATTCTTTCTTTTTGAGTGCATTTCCATCATGTTTATGAAATCTCACATTTATTATAAGAGCATCTGCATTTTCCAAATTTAAAGACTGTTGCACAAACAAATGTTTTCATCCAAGATGATGAAGATGCATAACAATAAAGTGCAGCATAAATATAATAAATCTTCTCGTGGTACATTTTACTGGAAGATTATTATTAAATTAAAGGCAAAAAAATGACTTGAAACTGGGAAAAAATGTCACCTTTTGGTTAAATGTATCAATCAGCTGTGATGCTTTTATTGTTTCATTTATTGTTTCTTTTATTTTTTCATTTATTTTTTCTTTTATTGTTTTATTGTTTCATTTTGTTATTGTTTAATTGTTTCTATTATTGTTTATTTTATTTTTTTATGGTTTCATTTGTTATTGTTTCATTTATTGTCTCATTGTTTCTTTTATTGTGTTTGTTGCTGTTTGGTTTCAATATGTTTCGAGTTTATATATTTATATACGTTCTGTTTCTGTTCAGGAGGTTTTAATAAAACAGAACATTGAAAATGTGATTTTCATCAACGTATGTTTGGATATTAAAACACTTTAATATGGAAATAATCTAGACTTTGTGTCAGTTATATTCCTTCTACTCCTTCTATTCTTTCTATTCCTTCTATTCCTTCTATTCTTTCTATTCTTTCTACTCCTTCTATTCTTTCTATTCTTTCTACTCCTTCTATTCTTTCTATTCTTTCTATTCCTTCTATTCTTTCTATTCCTTCTATTCTTTCTACTCCTTATATTCTTTCTATTCCTTCTATTCTTTCTATTCCTTCTATTCTTTCTACTCCTTCTATTCTTTCTATTCCTTCTACTCCTTCTATTCCTTCTATTCCTTCTATTCCTTCTATTCTTTCTATTCCTTCTATTCTTTCTATTCTTTCTACTCCTTCTATTCTTTCTATTCCTTATATTCCTTCTATTCCTTCTATTCTTTCTATTCCTTCTACTCCTTCTATTCCTTCTATTCTTTCTATTCCTTATATTCCTTCTACTCCTTCTATTCTTTCTATTCCTTCTACTCCTTCTATTCCTTCTATTCTTTCTATTCCTTCTATTCCTTCTATTCCTTCTATTCCTTCTATTCCTTCTATTCTTTCTATTCCTTCTATTCCTTCTACTCCTTCTATTCTTTCTATTCCTTCTACTCCTTCTATTCCTTCTACTCCTTCTATTCCTTCTATTCCTTCTATTCTTCTATTCCTTCTATTCCTTCTATTCCTTCTATTCTTTCTATTCCTTCTATTCCTTCTATTCCTTCTATTCTTTCTATTCCTTCTATTCTTCTACTCCTTCTATTCTTTCTATTCCTTCTATTCCTTCTATTCCTTCTATTCTTTCTATTCCTTCTATTCTTTCTATTCCTTCTATTCTTTCTATTCCTTCTATTCCTTCTATTCCTTCTATTCCTTCTATTCCTTCTATTCTTTCTATTCCTTCTATTCCTTCTACTCCTTCTATTCTTTCTATTCCTTCTACTCCTTCTATTCTTTCTATTCCTTCTACTCCTTCTATTCTTTCTATTCCTTCTACTCCTTCTATTCCTTCTATTCCTTCTATTCCTTCTATTCTTTCTATTCCTTCTATTCCTTCTATTCTTTCTATTCCTTCTATTCCTTCTATTCCTTCTATTCTTTCTATTCCTTCTATTCTTTCTACTCCTTCTATTCTTTCTACTCCTTCTATTCCTTCTATTCCTTCTATTCCTTCTATTCTTTCTACTCCTTCTATTCTTTCTATTCTTTCTATTCCTTCTATTCCTTCTATTCCTTCTACTCCTTCTATTCCTTCTATTCCTTCTATTCTTTCTATTCCTTCTATTCCTTCTATTCCTTCTATTCTTTCTATTCCTTCTATTCCTTCTACTCCTTCTATTCCTTCTACTCCTTCTATTCCTTCTATTCCTTCTATTCTTTCTATTCCTTCTATTCCTTCTATTCCTTCTATTCCTTCTATTCCTTCTACTCCTTCTATTCCTTCTACTCCTTCTATTCTTTCTATTCCTTCTATTCCTTCTATTCCTTCTATTCCTTCTATTCCTTCTATTCCTTCTATTCCTTCTACTCCTTCTATTCTTCTATTCCTTCTATTCCTTCTATTCCTTTCTATTCCTTCTATTCCTTCTATTCTTTCTATTCCTTCTATTCCTTCTATTCCTTCTATTCCTTCTATTCCTTCTATTCTTTCTATTCCTTCTACTCCTTCTATTCCTTCTACTCCTTCTATTCCTTCTATTCCTTCTATTCCTTCTACTCCTTCTATTCTTTCTATTCCTTCTACTCCTTCTATTCTTTCTATTCCTTCTATTCCTTCTATTCCTTCTATTCCTTCTATTCCTTCTATTCCTTCTATTCCTTCTATTCCTTCTATTCCTTCTATTCCTTCTATTCTTTCTATTCCTTCTATTCCTTCTATTCCTTCTACTCCTTCTATTCTTTCTATTCCTTCTATTCCTTCTATTCCTTCTATTCTTTCTATTCTTTCTATTCTTTCTATTCCTTCTACTCCTTCTATTCCTTCTATTCCTTCTATTCTTTCTATTCCTTCTATTCCTTCTATTCTTTCTATTCCTTCTATTCCTTCTATTCCTTCTATTCTTTCTATTCCTTATATTCCTTCTACTCCTTCTATTCTTTCTATTCCTTCTACTCCTTCTACTCCTTCTATTCCTTCTATTCCTTCTATTCTTTCTATTCCTTCTATTCCTTCTATTCCTTCTATTCCTTCTATTCTTTCTATTCCTTCTATTCCTTCTACTCCTTCTATTCTTTCTATTCCTTCTACTCCTTCTATTCTTTCTATTCCTTCTACTCCTTCTATTCTTTCTATTCCTTCTACTCCTTCTATTCCTTCTATTCTTTCTATTCCTTCTACTCCTTCTATTCCTTCTATTCTTTCTATTCCTTCTATTCCTTCTATTCCTTCTACTCCTTCTATTCTTTCTATTCCTTCTACTCCTTCTATTCTTTCTACTCCTTCTATTCCTTCTACTCCTTCTATTCTTTCTATTCCTTCTACTCCTTCTATTCTTTCTATTCCTTCTATTCCTTCTATTCCTTCTATTCTTTCTATTCCTTCTATTCATTCTATTCCTTCTATTCTTTCTATTCCTTCAGTACTACACAGAACTACACAGTACTACACATAATGTTTAACCTGAAAAGGGTATTTTATAACATCATTTTCTTGACAGATATCTTCTTTATGGTCTGCATCCTGAGACCTCCTCCTGGATGAGACCTCCTCCTGGACGAGGTCTGCATCCTGAGACCTCCTCCAGGACGAGGTCTGCATCCTGAGACCTCCTCCTGGATGAGACCTCCTCCAGGACGAGGTCTGCATCCTGAGACCGCCATCCTTCACTGAATCCCCTCAGCACGTCGTTGCTGCCATCTAGTGGCCGTTATTTTAAAGACACGGCACTGATGACGCATGTTTATTTGCATTATTTCATGAATGTTTACCTTTTCATTTATAACGTACTTCTCTTTCCTCTCACGTCACGTGACCAACCCTTGAACCTTCATAAAATGTGTTTAGATCAAATTGAATCAACATCTTTTATTGTTAAGATGTTTCAAACAGCCATGATCATCAACATGATCAACATGATCAACATGATCAGCTGTGTAATAATAAGTCAATTATCAGGAGGAGGAGGAGGAAAAGGAGGAGGAGGAGAGAGGAGGAGGAAGAGGAGGAGGAGGAGGAGGGGAGAGGATGAGGAGGATGAGGAGGAGAGAGGAGGAGGAGGAGGAAGAGGAGGAGGAGGAGGAGGAAGAGGAGGAGGAGGAAGAGGGGAGATGAGGAGGAGGAAGAGGAGGAGGAAAAGGAGGAGGAGGAGGAAGCGGAGGAGGGGAGAGAAGGAGGAAGAGGAGGAGGAAGAGGAGGAGGAGGAGGAGGAAGAGGAGGAGCAAAAGGAGGAGCAAAAGGAGGAGGAGGAGGATATTGAACCTCCTCCCCTCTTCAGCCTCATCATGTTAGGTTTTACACTCGGTGCTCAGGTCGCCCCAAAAGAATTAACAAACTAAATACAAATTAACAAATGAAATACAAATACAACACGACTATAAAGAAGATATCTGTCAAGAAAATGATGTTATAAAATACCCTTTTCAGGTTAAACATTATGTGTAGCTCTGTGTAGTACTCTGTAGTACTGTGTAGTTCTGTGGAGCTCTGTGCAGTACTCTGTAGTACTGTGTAGTTCTGTGGAGCTCTGTGTAGTACTCTGTAGTACTGTGTAGTTCTGTGGAGCTCTGTGCAGTACTCTGTAGTACTGTGTAGTTCTGTGGAGCTCTGTGCAGTACTCTGTAGTACTGTGTAGTTCTGTGGAGCTCTGTGCAGTACTGTGTAGTACATGTAATACTGTGTTTAGTCCCTGGTATGTAGAGCAGTCGGCATGGTTATTATAAGAAAGATTATTCTTTAAGATGCTCATATTTATGATCAGGATTCAATGTTCTGTAGGTTTCCGTTTTAAACCATGATTGATTGATTGATTGATTGATTGATTGATGATTGATTGATTGTATAAACTCCATAACATGAGTGTAATAAAGGTAAATCAAGTATTTATTTTGTATATTTACAACTGTACATTTCAAGTTATTACCTTTATACAATATTAACTTATTGTCCACTTATCGATCTGGTTCGGTTCGTGACGCAGTCTTGAGAGGGAGTGGTCCATCTTGACAATAGACGATCTTTGACGCGCGTCTCCGACGTGAGAGCGTGAGGCCGAACAGGTGCATTGTGGGAAGCCGTCTCTGACGCTGTCTGTTGATTTCTGGACGCCCGACGTCGCTTTTCTCTGCACGCTGCAGGTGGAATGAGAAGCGGAGCCGACATTACAGACCGTCGACTCAAGAGAGCCACTTCCGGCTGCGGCGGTCCGGACGGAACCATGGAGGACGGAGAAGGTAAGGCCCGGAGCTGCGTCGCTCTGCAGAGTTGCGTTGCCTGGTCGGTCATGTTGCGTTGCTTGGTCGTTCATCAGTCATGTCGCGTTGCCTCATCGTTGCGTTGCCTGATCGGTCATGTTGCGTTGCTTGGTCGGTCATTAGTCATGTTGCGTTGCCTGGTCGGTCATTAGTCATGTTGCGTTGCCTGATCGGTCATGTTACGTTGCCTGATCGGTCATGTTGCGTTGCCTGATCGGTCATGTTGCGTTGCTGCATTGCCTGATCGCTCATGTTGCGTTGCCTGATCTATCATGTTACGTTGCCTGATCGGTCATGTTGCGTTGCTGCATTGCCTGATCGGTCATGTTGCGTTGCCTGATCTATCATGTTACTTTGCCTGATCGGTCATGTTGCGTTGCCTGATCGGTCATGTTGCGTTGCCTGATCTATCATGTTACGTTGCCTGATCGGTCATGTTGCGTTGCCTGGTCGGTCATGTTGCGTTGCCTGATCGGTTATGTTGCGTTGCTGCATTGCCTGATCGGTCATGTTGCGTTGCCTGATCTATCATGTTACGTTGCCTGATCGGTCATGTTGCATTGCCTGATCGGTCATGTTGCATTGCCTGATCATTCTGCTCCATCTTAGAAAACAATAACAATGGTGGTGGAGGTTCTGATGGAGGTGTCATATCCAGCATGTTCTCCTTCTGAGGGGGGAGGAGGGGGTTCTGATGAGCCAACAATAAGACTCTTGGTCTCCTCCACCGCATCATTTATTCTGATATTCAAAGTTTGACCTTCTGATCCCTGTGCCAGGTGCCAGCTGTGCCACGCCCACCACACCCAACGAGGAGATGAACGGCGCCGGGAACTTGATGGACTTCCTGGACGAGCCTTTTCCTGACGTGGGCACGTACGAAGACTTCCACACCATCGACTGGCTGAGGGAGAAATCCAGAGACACGGACCGCCACCGCAAGGTTTGACCAGGTTTCCCCCATAAACTGTTCACGCGGTGTGATGTAGCGCTGTCGGTCCCTCAGTAAGCTCCTCCCGCACTAAGCTCCTCCCTCAGTAAGCTCCTCCCTCTGCACCAGATCACCAGCAAGAGCAAAGAGTCCATGTGGGAGCTGATCAAGAGCCTGCTGGACGCCTGGTCCGGATGGGTGGTGATGCTGCTCATCGGGCTACTCTCAGGTCAGTCAGGAGGCACTACGGCAACTGAAAGAAAAGCTCCTCCCACATCTCCAGTTCAGAGAGCACATGGATGTGTCGGTGCTCTCAGGGGGATGAACAGGTGTTCCGTCTTCTGCAGGTACGCTGGCCGGAGTGATCGACCTGGCGGTGGACTGGATGACCGACCTGAAGGAGGGCGTGTGCCTGTCGGCCTTCTGGTACAGCCACGAGCAGTGCTGCTGGACCTCCAACGAGACCACCTTCGACGACCGGGACAAGTGTCCTCAGTGGCAGACGTGGGCCGAGCTGATGACTGGCCACGCCGAGGTCCGACCCGGGGAATCGCACGCAAGCTCGTTTATTTTCATGAACGGAGAAGGAACACATTGTGCTGTGTTTTGATTGTCTTTCAGGGAGGCGGAGCCTACGTGTTGAACTACTTCCTGTACGTTCTGTGGGCGCTGCTGTTCTCCTTCCTGGCGGTGTCGCTGGTGCGAGTGTTCGCTCCGTACGCCTGCGGGTCGGGAATCCCAGAGGTGAGCGCCGCCCCGACCAGGCAGCCGCGCCGGACTCCAACAGATCCCAATACTGGTTTCTTTTGTACAGATCAAGACGATCCTCAGCGGCTTCATCATCCGGGGCTACTTGGGGAAGTGGACCCTGCTCATCAAGACGGTCACCCTGGTTCTGGCGGTGTCTTCGGGCCTCAGCCTGGGGAAGGAGGGCCCTCTGGTCCACGTGGCCTGCTGCTGCGGGAACCTCTTCTGCAGCCTCTTCTCCAAGTACAGCAAGAACGAGGGCAAGAGGCGAGAGGTGGGGGAACCGAGCGGATAAAACCAGGAAGCAGAAGCTCAGGTTTCTGTGTCTGACCTTGACCTCTGACCTTGCAGGTGTTGTCGGCTGCAGCAGCAGCCGGTGTGTCGGTGGCCTTTGGGGCGCCCATCGGAGGAGTTCTGTTCAGCCTGGAAGAGGTCGGTTCATGTTGTCTCTAAGGGACCAGGTCCAATCCTCATCCGGGTCCTCAGCGGTGCAGGTACCCTTTCTAACGCCCCCGCCCGTCCCTCGTCTGTGCTGCAGGTCAGCTACTACTTCCCTCTGAAGACTCTATGGCGTTCCTTCTTCGCGGCCCTGGTCGCCGCCTTCACGCTGCGCGCCATCAACCCGTTCGGCAACAGCCGGCTGGTGCTGTTCTACGTGGAGTACCACACGCCGTGGTACATGGCGGAGCTGGTGCCCTTCATCCTGCTGGGCGTGTTCGGCGGCCTCTGGGGGACCCTCTTCATCCGGGCCAACATCGCCTGGTGCCGGCGCAGGAAGACCACGCAACTGGGGAAGTACCCGGTCCTGGAGGTCATCGCCGTGACGGCCATCACCGCCGTGCTGGCGTTCCCCAACCCGTACACGCGGCGCAGCACCAGCGAGCTCATCTCGGAGCTCTTCAACGACTGCGGCGCGCTGGAGTCGTCGCAGCTGTGCGACTACGTCAATAACCCCAACATGAGCCGGCCCGTGGACGACATCCCGGACCGGCCGGCGGGGCCCGGCGTCTACAACGCGCTGTGGCAGCTCGCCCTCGCTCTCGTCTTCAAGATCGTCATCACCATTTTCACCTTCGGCATGAAGGTAAACCGGACCGCTCCTCAGAGGTAAACCGGACCGCCCCTCTCGCTCGCCATCTGACGCCCGCGACTCCGTTTTCCTCTCTAGATCCCGTCGGGGCTCTTCATCCCCAGCATGGCGGTCGGCGCCATCGCGGGGCGCATCGTGGGCATCGCCGTGGAGCAGATGGCGTACCACCACCACGACTGGATCATCTTCAAGAACTGGTGCCGGCCCGGAGCGGACTGCGTCACGCCGGGGCTCTACGCCATGGTGGGCGCCGCCGCCTGTCTGGGTGAGCAGACGGCGCTCCGAACCGATGACTATCTGTTAATTGTGTGTTTTAATTAATTTATTGTTCGGCCCGTCAGGCGGCGTGACCCGGATGACCGTCTCCCTGGTGGTCATCATGTTCGAGCTCACCGGCGGCCTGGAGTACATTGTGCCGCTGATGGCCGCCGCCGTCACCAGCAAGTGGGTGGCGGACGCCTTCGGGAAGGAGGGCATCTACGAGTCGCACATCCAGCTGAACGGCTACCCGTACCTGGACGTGCGGGACGAGTTCACCCACCGCACGCTGGCCACTGACGTGATGCGGCCGCGCAGGAACGACCCCCCGCTGGCCGTGCTCACGCAGGACTCCACCACGGTGGAGGACGCCGAGGCGCTCATCAAGGACACCGACTACAGCGGCTTCCCGGTGGTCGTGTCCAGAGAGTCGGAGCGGCTCATCGGTTTCGTCCAGCGCCGCGATCTCACCCTCGCCATCAGTAAGTCCGTTCCTTCTCAGAGTTCGCTTTCAACCCTGACGGTGTGTTAACGGTCTCCCCCCACCCCCCACCTACTAGAAACCGCCCGCCAGAAGCAGGACGGCGTGGTGAGCAGCTCGATGGTCTACTTCACCGAGGACGCTCAGCAGCTGCCGGCCAGTGACCCGCAGCCGCTGAAGCTGCGCCGCATCCTGAACCTCAGCCCCTTCACCGTCACCGACCACACGCCCATGGAGACGGTGGTGGACATCTTCCGCAAGCTGGGCCTCCGCCAGTGTCTGGTCACCAGGAGCGGGTAAGACCAGGACTCATCTACTCATAACCTGTTGATAATCTGAAATATGAGTTTATTTTCTTGACCTCTGACCTCTTCTGCTCAGGCGTCTCCTGGGCATCATCACCAAGAAGGACGTCCTGCGACACATGGCTCAGATGATGAACCAGGACCCGGAGTCCATCATGTTCAACTAGACCCGGTCTCGACCCCGAGGAGTTTGTTCTGCTGCCATATTTATTCCACGTGTTCCAACTTGTTTCTGCTTTCTTCGACCTGAAGAACCAAAACGTTTGTCTCTTCGGAGTCTCGTGTTCATTCCACAAGTCAAACGGTTTCAAAGGGGACCGGCTCACGGCCCGCGGGTTCACTTTGGACCCGAATGAAGCTTTAAAGCACCAACGAGTCCCACAGCAACAACCACTGCACTGGTTTTATCAGCGGACTCTGGAGAGCCCAACATAATCTACATAGTACTGATATTTATTCTTTGAGGAGTCTCAAATACGTCTACTGTAGTGAAACACTGACCCTGGATCAGAACCTCACAGAACCACACTTCTAAACACCTCAACTGATTCCTTAATTTAGGAAACAATGAAGGAAGAATAATAAATGGGTAACGAGAGTAGTAAATGTAATATTTCCACAAAAGAAACAATCCTAGTTGTTGCTCCTCGACTTTACGCCGTGTTCTTCTTTCCTGCTGTTTATTCATAACTGGAAACTAAGATTTAAAACACTCCATGTCGTGTTTAAATGCCAAGAGAATGTACTAGAACATAACTGTTTAATTTAAAAACACTAACTTTATTCCTGTTTATTTACTTTTAACCATTCATATTTATCAGATGGATTGCTCTAAAAGGAAACTCCACATTTGCACTTTTTTTGTCTTATTTTTTAATTTGTAAATGAAGTGATTGAAAAATAAACAATGTTGAAAAAAAAAATACTTCTTTTTGTGGCGGTGTTTTTCATCGTGAAGCTTTTTTTTTGAGTTTGACCATTAAAAAAACATCAGTTACATAAACCTAGGAAAGAAAAACAGGAAATATTAACTTCTCCATTAAAAATATTCATCTGTAAAAACACACTGAAAAAAGGTGAAATAATACACATTTGTCTATATAATGACTTTTAGGCCATTTAAAAGATAAATGACTATCAGCCAAACTACCCAAGAAAATAAATTAAATGTTTGTTTTTAAAAGCTTAAAATATTCATAAAAACTGCTATTTATAAAACATCGAAGTCCTTTTGCAGATGTCAGACCCTCTGACAGACAGCTGGAGAAGTCAGCTGAAAGCTTTCTGGACTAGAGGACTGCTCCTCCTGCGGAGCTCCTCCCCTGCTCCTCCTGCTCCCCCTGCTTCTCCTCCTCCTGCTGCTGCTTGCCGGCTCTCTCCAGGTCGGAGTAGAAGTCCAGAGCTCGTCTCACCGGCTCCAGAATGTGTTCCTGTGCAACGAGAAGTCCAGTTCTGAGGTCACGTGACCAGGACATGTGACCCGCTGGCCAGTTCACTGACTCCCTTGCTTACTTGTTGACTTGCTTACTTGCTCCTTTACTTACTTGTTTTCTTACTGGCTCTCTTGTTGCTTACTTACCTGCCCCTTACTTGATTGCTTGCTCCCTTTGTTACTTACTTGCTCCCTTGCTGCTTATTTGCTTGTTGACTTGTTCGCTTGCTCGCTTGTTCATTTACTTGCTGACTTACTCACTTTGTTGCTTACTTACTTGCTTCCTTACTTGTTGCTTATTTGCTTACTTGTTTGCTTACTTACTTGTTGACTTGCTCACTTTGTGGCTTACTTGTTACCTTACTTGTTTGCTTATTTGCTCTCTTGCTTTATTACTGCCTTGTTGACTTGCTCTCACTTACTCCATTTCTTACTTGTTGATTTACTTGCTTGCTCCCTTGTTGACTTGCTGGCTCCCTTGCTTACTTGTTTTCTTACTCGTTCTCTTACTTACTTGCTCCCTCACTTGCTGACCTCCCTGTATTATGAAGCCGTGATGTACTCATTTATTAGAAAGCGATCATTAAGCAGACTCAATCGGCTCCTACCTCCAGACAGGGGAACCACATTTATTGATCAATAAGCAGACTCATTCGGCTCCTACCTCCAGACAAGGGAACAGCTTGGTGATCAATAGGCGATCAATAGGTGATCAATAGGCGATCAATAGGTGATCAATAGGCGATCGATCGGCTCCTACCTCCAGACAGGGGAACAGCTTGGTGATCAATAGGCGATCAATAGGCGATCGATCGGCTCCTACCTCCAGACAGGGGAACAGCTTGGTGATCAATAGGCGATCAATAGGCGATCGATCGGCTCCTACCTCCAGACAGGGGAACAGCTTGGTGATCAATAGGCGATCAATAGGCGATCGATCGGCTCCTACCTCCAGACAGGGGAACAGCTTGGTGATCAATAGGTGATCAATAGGCGATCAATAGGCTCATACCTCCAGACAGGGGAACAGCTTGGTGATCAATAGGCGATCGATCGGCTCCTACCTCCAGACAGGAGAACAGCTTGGTGATCAATAGGCGATCGATCGGCTCCTACCTCCAGACAGGAGAACAGCTTGGTGATCAATAGGCGATCGATCGGCTCCTACCTCCAGACAGGAGAACAGCTTGGTGATCAATAGGCGATCAATAGGCGATCAATAGGCGATCGATCGGCTCCTACCTCCAGACAGGAGAACAGCTTGGCGATCAATAGGCGATCGATAGGCGATCAATAGGCGATCGATCGGCTCCTACCTCCAGACAGGAGAACAGCTTGGTGATCAATAGGCGATCAATAGGCGATCGATAGGCGATCAATAGGCGATCGATCGGCTCCTACCTCCAGACAGGAGAACAGCTTGGTGATCAATAGGCGATCAATAGGCGATCAATAGGCGATCGATCGGCTCCTACCTCCAGACAGGGGAACAGCTTGGTGATCAATAGGCGATCAATAGGCGATCGATCGGCTCCTACCTCCAGACAGGGGAACAGCTTGGTCATCAATAGGCGATCAATAGGCGATCGATCGGCTCCTACCTCCAGACAGGGGAACAGCTTGGCGATCAATAGGCGATCAATAGGCGATCGATCGGCTCCTACCTCCAGACAGGGGAACAGCTTGGTGATCAATAGGCGATCAATAGACGATCGATCGGCTCCTACCTCCAGACAGGGGAACAGCTTGGTCATCAATAGGCGATCAATAGGCGATCAATAGGCGATCGATCGGCTCCTACCTCCAGACAGGGGAACAGCTTGGTGATCAATAGGCGATCGATCGGCTCCTACCTCCAGACAGGGGAACAGCTTGGTGATCAATAGGCGATCAATAGGCGATCGATCGGCTCCTACCTCCAGACAGGGGAATAGCTTGGTCATCAATAGGCGATCAATAGGCGATCGATCGGCTCCTACCTCCAGACAGGGGAACAGCTTGGTGATCAATAGGCGATCAATAGGCGATCGATCGGCTCCTACCTCCAGACAGGGGAACAGCTTGGTGATCAATAGGTGATCAATAGGCGATCGATCGGCTCCTACCTCCAGACAGGGGATCAGCTTGGTGATCAATAGGTGATCAATAGGCGATCGATCGGCTCCTACCTCCAGACAGGGGAACAGCTTGGTGATCAATAGGCGATCGATCGGCTCCTACCTCCAGACAGGAGAACAGCTTGGTGATCAATAGGCGATCAATAGGTGATCAATAGGCGATCAATAGGCGATCGATCGGCTCCTACCTCCAGACAGGAGAACAGCTTGGTGATCAATAGGCGATCAATAGGCGATCGATCGGCTCCTACCTCCAGACAGGAGAACAGCTTGGTGATCAATAGGCGATCAATAGGTGATCAATAGGCGATCGATCGGCTCCTACCTCCAGACAGGGGAACAGCTTGGTGATCAATAGGCGATCAATAGGCGATCAATAGGCGATCGATCGGCTCCTACCTCCAGACAGGGGAACAGCTTGGTGATCAATAGGCGATCAATAGGCGATCAATAGGCGATCGATCGGCTCCTACCTCCAGACAGGGGAACAGCTTGGTGATCAATAGGCGATCAATAGGTGATCAATAGGCGATCAATAGGCGATCAATAGGCGATCGATCGGCTCCTACCTCCAGACAGGGGAACAGCTTGGTGATCACTAGGCGATCAATAGGTGATCAATAGGCGATCAATAGGCGATCAATAGGCGATCGATCGGCTCCTACCTCCAGACAGGGGAACAGCTTGGTGATCAATAGGCGATCAATAGGTGATCAATAGGCGATCAATAGGCGATCGATCGGCTCCTACCTCCAGACAGGGGAACAGCTTGGTGATCAATAGGCGATCAATAGGCGATCGATCGGCTCCTACCTCCAGACAGGGGAACAGCTTGGTGATCAATAGGCGATCAATAGGCGATCAATAGGCGATCGATCGGCTCCTACCTCCAGACAGGGGAACAGCTTGGTGATCAATAGGCGATCAATAGGCGATCGATCGGCTCCTACCTCCAGACAGGGGAACAGCTTGGTGATCAATAGGCGATCAATAGGCGATCAATAGGCGATCGATCGGCTCCTACCTCCAGACAGGGGAACAGCTTGGTGATCAATAGGCGATCAATAGGCGATCGATCGGCTCCTACCTCCAGACAGGGGAACAGCTTGGTGATCAATAGGCGATCAATAGGCGATCGATCGGCTCCTACCTCCAGACAGGGGAACAGCTTGGTGATCAATAGGCGATCAATAGGCGATCGATCGGCTCCTACCTCCAGACAGGGGAACAGCTTGGTGATCAATAGGCGATCAATAGGCGATCGATCGGCTCCTACCTCCAGACAGGGGAACAGCTTGGTGATCAATAGGCGATCAATAGGCGATCAATAGGCGATCGATCGGCTCCTACCTCCAGACAGGGGAACAGCTTGGTGATCAATAGGCGATCAATAGGCGATCGATCGGCTCCTACCTCCAGACAGGGGAACAGCTTGGTGATCAATAGGCGATCAATAGGCGATCGATCGGCTCCTACCTCCAGACAGGGGAACAGCTTGGTGATCAATAGGCGATCAATAGGCGATCGATCGGCTCCTACCTCCAGACAGGGGAACAGCTTGGTGATCAATAGGCGATCAATAGGCGATCGATCGGCTCCTACCTCCAGACAGGGGAACAGCTTGGTGATCAATAGGCGATCGATCGGCTCCTACCTCCAGACAGGGGAACAGCTTGGTGATCAATAGGCGATCAATAGGCGATCGATCGGCTCCTACCTCCAGACAGGGGAACAGCTTGGTGATCAATAGGCGATCAATAGGCGATCAATCGGCTCCTACCTCCAGACAGGGGAACAGCTTGGTGATCAATAGGCGATCAATAGGCGATCGATCGGCTCCTACCTCCAGACAGGGGAACAGCTTGGTGATCAATAGGCGATCAATAGGCGATCGATCGGCTCCTACCTCCAGACAGGGGAACAGCTTGGTGATCAATAGGTGATCAATAGGCGATCAATAGGCGATCGATCGGCTCCTACCTCCAGACAGGGGAACAGCTTGGTGATCTCCGTGAAGAGCGGCAGGAGGACGAACCGGATGAAGCCGGTCTGAGAGGACGGTTTGGACACTTTGTCTCGGTCCATGAAAGGAGCCACGGGGAGCCCCTTGAGCTTCTCTGTGTCGCTCTGCACGACGACAACAACAACAACAACAACAACAACAACAACGACAACAACGACAGGTTTCATTCTGCTGTCGGCTGGTTTCTGTTGCACAGTGATCGTTCTCATGGTTTGATTGACAACAAAGCGCCGTGTTCGACCCTCTGATCACATGTCACTTCCTGTGTATTGATCGTGGAGGCGGGGCCCACCTGGTTGAAGAACTCCTGCAGCAGGCAGTCCAGCCACGGCTCGGCCACGGCCATCGGCCGCGCCTCGTTGGAGATGTCGCTCACCTTCACCATGATCTTCATCAGCTGGAAGCACACGCACAATGACTACACACAACTCTACTCACAATGACTACACACGACTACACACACAATGACTACGCACAAGGACTACACACGACTCTACACACACAATGACTACGCACAATGACTACACACACAATGACTACACACGACTACACACACAATAACTACGCACAATGAATACACACGACTCTACACACACAATGACTACGCACAATGACTACACACACACACAATAACTACGCACAATGAATACACACGACTCTACACACACAATGAATACACACGACTCTACACACACAATGACTACGCACAATGAATACACACGACTCTACACACACAATGAATACACACGACTCTACACACACAATGAATACACACGACTCTACACACACAATGACTACGCACAATGAATACACACGACTCTACACACACAATGAATACACACGACTCTACACACACAATGAATACACACGACTCTACACACACAATGACTACGCACAATGAATACACACAACTCTACACACACAATGAATACACACGACTCTACACACACAATGACTATGCACAATGAATACACACACAATAACTACGCACAATGAATAAACACAACTCTACACACACTGACAACACACAATGACTACGCACAATGACTACACACAATGACTACACACAATGACTACGCACAATGACTACACACAATGACTACACACAATGACTACGCACAATGAATACACACAATTCTACACACACAATGACTACACACACAATGACTACACACAACTCTACACACACAATGACTACACACAATGACTACACACAATGACTACACACACAATGACTACGCACATGATGACTACACACGACTCTACACGCACAATGACTACACACATTATGTCTACACACACGACTACACACACGACTCTACACACACGACTCTACACACTTTCTTTATCACTTCCTCTACACACACTTCCTCTATACCACTTCCTCTACACACTTTCTTTACCACTTCCTCCTTACCACTTCCTCTTTACCACTTCCTCCTTACCACTTCCTCTTTACCACTTCCTCCTTACCACTTCCTCTTTACCACTTCCTCCTTACCACTTTCTCCACACACACTTCCTCCTTACCACTTCCTCTACACACTTTCTTTACCACTTCCTCCTTACCACTTCCTCCTTACCACTTCCTCCTTACCACTTCCTCCACACACACTTCCTCCTTACCACTTCCTCTACACACTTTCTTTACCACTTCCTCCTTACCACTTCCTCTTTACCACTTCCTCCTTACCACTTTCTCCACACACACTTCCTCCTTACCACTTCCTCTACACACTTTCTTTACCACTTCCTCCTTACCACTTCCTCCTTACCACTTCCTCCTTACCACTTCCTCTACACACACTTTCTCCACACACACTTTCTCCACACACACTTCCTCCTTACCACTTCCTCTTTACCAC
Source organism: Cyclopterus lumpus (assembly GCF_009769545.1). Lineage (NCBI taxonomy): Eukaryota > Metazoa > Chordata > Actinopteri > Perciformes > Cyclopteridae > Cyclopterus > Cyclopterus lumpus. The sequence continues at coordinate 1,458,504 of NC_046967.1, forward strand.
TTCCTCCTTACCACTTCCTCTACACACACTTCCTCCACACACACTTCCTCCTTACCACTTCCTTGTGCTCCTTGTTGGTGAAGTTGAAGACCGGCTGGATGCTCTTGAATTTGTGGAGGATCTCGTTGTGTCTCGCCATGTCGGTGGCCAGAATGCATCTGAAAGAGTGTGTTTAGGGGTGAGTGAGCAAGGAGGGAGGGAGCGAGGAGGGAGGGAGCGAGGCGAAGAAGGAGTGAGCGAGGCGAGGAGGGAGTGAGCGAGGCGAGGAGGGAGCAAGGCGAAGAAGGAGTGAGCGATGAGGGAGTGAGCGATGAGGGAGTGAGCGAGGCGAGGAGGGAGCAAGGCGAAGAAGGAGTGAGCGATGAGGGAGTGAGCGAGGCAAGGAGGGAGTGAGCGAGGCGAGGAGGGAGTGAGCGAGGCGAGGAGGGAGCAAGGCGAAGAAGTAGTGAGCGATGAGTGAGTGAGCGATGAGGGAGTGAGCGAGGCGTGGAGGGAGCAAGGCGAAGAAGTAGTGAGCGAGGAGGGAGTGAGCGAGGAGGTCTCACCGGATCATTCCTCCCCGGATGTGTTTATACTGGTCGCTGCTCAGGTTCTTCAGGATGTTGCACTCTGGCTGCAGAGAGAAAGTCACTTTTCACCTTCTGTTATTTTTATCAGTCAAATATGAACGGCCATTTCATTAAATTGACCATCAAGAGAATAACAACAACAACAACAACGATTTAGTTGTGAGGCTTCATGGTCTGAACATAAAGATAAAGTATTCTTCCAATAAAACAGTGACTAAAAACTAGAATATCTGAACTCTAAGAGCCCCCCATTCAAAGGAAACTACTGGCACGCGGTCCTGTTGGGGTCCCACAGGGATCCAGTCTGGGTCCCCATTCAAAGGAAACTACTGGCACGCGGTCCTGTTGGGGTCCCACAGGGATCCAGTCTGGGTCTCCTTTCAAAGGAAACTACTGGCACGCGGTCCTGTTGGGGTCCCACAGGGATCCAGTCTGGGTCTCCTTTCAAAGGAAACTACTGGTCCCACAGGGATCCAGTCTTGGTCCCCTTTTATTCCTCATAAACATGAATGGATCTTATTGATGTTTCTGCTACTTTTTGCTTCCATTTAATTTGTTGATATTTACTACAAAAAACAAAAGTTATAGTGAATCTATTTCTGGCCTTTTCATAAGTAATAACGGTATCGACGGCGTTGATGGATAATGTCTCTGAACTCGTGACCTCACATTCCGCGTATGAGATGACATCTGAATATTGGTAATAACGGTATCGACGGCGTTGCTTCGGTACCTCGGACATGATGCCGAAGGCCACGGCACAGTGGTGGTTCTCCAGCGGGGAAATGTCGTTGTAGCGAAGAGCTAAGTCGGTCTGAGCGTTGATCTGTGTGAAATATAAACAACAACAACAACGTAACAGGTGAGCGGTGAAGAGACGGGGCGGTGACAAAGCGGGTGGAATGTGAGGTCACCTGGAAGACGTTGTTGTAGCCCGGGTGGTCGAGGTCGTGGCACAGAGCCGAGGTCAACATGACCAGCAGGTCGATTCTGGAGACTTTACTCTTCAGGTCCGTCAGCCAGATGAGGCCGTACATCTGCAGCACGAGACACCAGTAACACCAGTAACACCAGTAGCACCAGTGACACCAGTAACACCAGTGACACCAGTAGCACCAGTAACACCAGTGACACCAGTAGCACCAGTGACACCAGTAACACCAGTAGCACCGGTGACACCAGTGACACCAGTAGCACCAGTGACACCAGTAACACCAGTAACACCAGTAACACCAGTAGTACCAGTGACACCAGTAACACCAGTAGCACCAGTAACACCGGTGACACCGGTGACACCAGTAGCACCAGTGACACCAGTAACACCAGTAGCACCAGTAGCACCAGTGACACCAGTGACACCAGTAACACCAGTAACACCAGTGACACCAGTGACACCAGTAGCACTGGTGACACCAGTAGGACCAGTGACACCAGTAACACCAGTAGCACCGGTGACACCAGTAGGACCAGTCACACCAGTAGCACCAGTAACACCAGTGACACCAGTAGCACCAGTAACACACGTAACACCAGTAGGACCAGTGACACCAGTAGCACCAGTAACACCAGTAACACCAGTAGCACCAGTAGCACCAGTGACACCAGTAACACCAGTAGCACCAGTAACACCAGTAGCACCAGTGACACCAGTAACACCAGTAACACCAGTAACACCAGTAGCACCAGTGACACCAGTAACACCAGTAACACCAGTGACACCAGTGACACCAGTAGCACTGGTGACACCAGTAGGACCAGTGACACCAGTAACACCAGTAACACCAGTAACACCAGTGACACCAGTAGCACCGGTGACACCAGTAGGACCAGTCACACCAGTAGCACCAGTAACACCAGTGACACCAGTAGCACCGGTGACACCAGTAGGACCAGTCACACCAGTAGCACCAGTAACACCAGTAGCACCAGTAACACACGTAACACCAGTAGGACCAGTGACACCAGTAGCACCAGTAACACCAGTAACACAAGTAGCACCAGTAACACCAGTAACACCAGTAACACCAGTAGCACCAGTAACACACGTAACACCAGTAGGACCAGTGACACCAGTAGCACCAGTAACACCAGTAACACAAGTAGCACCAGTAACATCAGTAGCACCAGTAACACCAGTGACACCAGTAGCACTGGTGACACCAGTAGGACCAGTAACACCAGTAGCACCAGTAACACCAGTAACACCAGTAGTACCAGTGACACCAGTAACACCAGTAGCACCAGTAACACCGGTGACACCGGTGACACCAGTAGCACCAGTGACACCAGTAACACCAGTAGCACCAGTAACACCAGTAGCACCAGTGACACCAGTAACACAAGTAACACCAGTAGCACCAGTAACACCAGTAGCACCAGTGACACCAGTGACACCAGTAACACCAGTAACACCAGTGACACCAGTAGCACCGGTGACACCAGTAGGACCAGTCACACCAGTAGCACCAGTAACACCAGTGACACCAGTAGCACCAGTGACACAAGTAGCACCAGTAGCACCGGTGACACCAGTAACACCAGTAACACCAGTAACACACGTAACACCAGTAGGACCAGTAGCACCAGTAGCACCAGTGACACCAGTAACACCAGTAGCACCATGAAGGTCAACACGTGCGACCTTCGCACCATCTGAGTGACGCAGAAGCAGTGCCTGAAGTTGTGGAAGGGGATGTTGTTGTAGTGGCAGAAGACCTGGAACAGGAAGTTCTGCAGGACGTCCAGCTGGATGTGGAACGCCGTCAGGAAGTCCAGGTCGGTGAACATCACCTGCAGGAGCACCAGCATCTCCGCCTCCTCCCACTGCCTGTGGGCGTCACACACACACACACCTGTGAGCAGAGTGTGTGTGTGTGTGTGTGTGTGTGTGTGTGTGTGTGTGCGTTGGCACTCACCAGTTGTCAAAAGTGGGCGTTTTCAGATGCTCCCTCACTTCCTCCGTCACCTGCAGCGAGCTAGGGCAACACAGAGAGGACACGCGGGGTCATGGGGTCAGGGGGTCGTGGGGTCAGGGGGTCGGCCTCCTGGAGAGACGCTCACAACCTCACCTCATGTTGAGGAACTTCCTGCGGACCTGCTGGTGCTCCTCCTGCACGCTCAGCAGGGAGCTCCTGGGCTTCGGGGAGGACTGGTGGTCTCCGTCCTCCTTGAAGAGCTCCATCCAGCTCAGGTGCTTCACGCTCTGGAGGAGAGGCAGCGTTATGGTCACTGGAGGACCTTCAGGATGACCTCAGGTCTTCTAAAGCTTTTGGTTTGGGGTTCCTGATGCTGCCCCTTCACATTAAAAGCATTTAGTCTGTGCAGCAGCCACAGGAAATGCACATACGTGGTCAGCTGTGATGCTGCCCCTTCACATTAAAAGTCTCCAGCAGCCACAGGAAATGCACATACGTGGTCAGCTGTGATGCTGCCCCTTCACATTAAAAGTCTCCAGCAGCCACAGGAAATGCACATACGTGTTCAGCTGTGATGCTGCCCCTTCACATTAAAAGTCTCCAGCAGCCACAGGAAATGCACATACGTGGTCAGCTGTGATGCTGCCCCTTCACATTAAAAGTCTCCAGCAGCCACAGGAAATGCACATACGTGGTCAGCTGTGATGCTGCCCCTTCACATTAAAAGTCTCCAGCAGCTAGCCGGTGTGTTACGTGAGCGGTGAGTGACGTGAGCGGTGAGTGACGCACCTCCAGCTTCCTCTTGAAGGACTCCACTTGGCTCTTCAGGTCGCACACGACCTCCGGAGTCTGGCCCACGTCTTCCATGACTCTGCTCTCCAGATGATGCAGCCTGGAGAGCAGGAGACCAGCAGTGAGGCCCTTTTCCTCCCCCAGACGCGTCAACAGAACCACGCGATGCACTCACCTGTGCTCCATGGTGTCCAGCTCATTTGGCATCCCCACACCTGCACGTGGACCATAAAGAATGACATCATCCGCATGAGAACATTTAGAAACGACTGTTCAAGCTGCAGGTTTTGATCCAACGAGATAAATAATGTCTTTAATCCCAATTAACAAAAACCTGTGGCCCTTTCAAAGTAAAAGGTTCAACAAAAGAGTGAGATTCCTATCACATAGTTGTATTTAGAGGCCTGAACTGGTGAGAATATGAAATATAAATATTCTATTTATTGAAGAGATGTTTTAAAAAAAAAAATACAAAGTCACATTATATTGATTTATTTTACTATTTTTCTGCTCTTTCAAAAAATGTTACTCTTGTCCAGAAATATCAGCCCAATATATTTATTTTAATTGAACATTAACTAAAATCACACACATTCAGCTGCATATTGAATCTGGATAATATCAATATAATAATTAAATTCCCAGAGGACGTGACCTTCCAGTAAGATTAGCCTTGAAGAGAAGGAGTGTTTCATCCCAACGCTCACTCTTCAGGTCGGACGCCACCACCTCCAGTCGGTAGTACGAGTCCTCGCCGTTGGCCTCCAGCAGGGGGGAGATGTTCAGCACGCCGCCGTCCACGCTGTACAGCTTCAGGATGTGGTGAGGCCCCGCCTCCGCCGCCGCCCGGAACACATCTGTCACACGGGGGATTAGGGGATGAGGACCTGTCAGAGCCACATGGAGGTCCTTTTCCCCCACCGGGAACCACAGGAACCTCCCAATCTCCTCTTCTGCAGAACACTCATACAACTCTCTTTCCCTCACATTCAATATGAAACAGTCACATCATGATTCTCTCTAGATAAATATATATATATATATATATATATATATATATATATATATATATTTCTCTCTCTCTCACCTTTCACGTCTGCAGCAGAGCAGTCGGCCTCGAACTCGGCCTTCTCCAGTGTCCCGTTGACCATGAAATGGATGATTTTGGTTGTCATCCCAGAGCCAGGTGGGACGCGTCCCGCTCCACCAACGATGAATGAGCCCTTTTGACTGACACACGAGCACCTTGAGCCTGTGAGGGGTCACCTGCAGCTGACAGAGAGCCCGCCCACTCATCCACCCGGCCAGTCTCACATTTCAACAGGCCTCACTGGCAGGACATTTGACTGGATTCAGCACTATGAAAGAGATTAATGTATTTAGGTAAATAGATGAATAAATATATACATAGAAAAATAAATAGATGGATGAGTAGATAAAAGAAAGAAAGAAAGTAAATAGACAAATAATAATAATTAACCTGATTTGTATAGCGATTTAAAAGATACTACACAAAATAATCCATAAATAAATAAATAAATAAAAAGGTATACTTAGCATTGTGCAACGCAAGACTAAAACGGTGTTAATCTACTGATAACACAAGTAAGATATGAGTATAAGTGAGATGTATTAGTGAGATGAAGAGATATTTATTATTCTATTAATACCAAAATAAATTATACTGTTAAATAAAAGAAAACAAAGAGATTTTAGAGTATGGAGAATATAAGACAGACATTAATCTAAAATACTTATTTTTAATGAATAAATATATATATATATATATATATATATATATATATATAAAAATTGCCAGTGAAATTTTTTTAAATATATTTTCTTTCTATAATTATTATTTTTAAAGCTAGAAAAATACAATTGAGGTGTCGTTGCGCGTCCCTGCCGGCAGGTGTCGCCGTTCTGCGGCTGTACTTCGCTGCAGGGCTCTACGGCGTCTGCCGTGGGACATCCCGTGATTTACTATGTGAAACAATGGTCGTACTCGTCTTCTAATCCCATGCACGACCCGCGAGCAGCCGGCGCAGGGCTCGAGACGTCTACGCGGGTTAAAGGACGCAACGCGGAGGGTCGTTCCGTGAAGGGTCGGTAGTTTGAAGCCGGAGGCAGCGTCGCGACTTCGGACTTTCTTCTTTTTCCAGCTCATCCGGTGAGTGCAACCCCTCATCGATCCCCTGATCGATAAGTAATGAATCAACCCGCTATGACCAGGCGAGTGACGCTAAGCTAACACTGGTTTGACTGTATTTAGGGTTAACAAAAACAACCTTAAACGTCTAAATTAACGGGTTTTACGTCGTTACGTCACTTTACGACCCGTTATGTAACTTTACGGCCGCGTAGCAGCGTCTCTGTGTTTAATGCGGAGCTGCGCGCCCAAAAAGATGGATTCACAGCAGATATTGAGCCCCGATAAAGACCGGTGACTCCCAATAAAGACCGGTGACTCCCAATAAAGACCGGTGACTCCCAATAAAGACCGGTGACTCCCATTAAAGACCGGTGACTCCCAATAAAGACCCGTGACTCCCAATCGCGTTGCAGCAGAATGAGGCGCAGCGGGGCCGCAGCGCGAGGCGTCACGGAGCTCGGTTCCGCCTCCTGGACCCCCAGAACCGGAGAGTAAACCTGCAGAAGAATGGGCAGCATGGAGCATCTGCTGGAGCTGGTGCTGCAGAAGGACCTGGGGAAGAGGCTCCAGGTGGGCCAGGAGGTCACGGAGCTCGTCCTGGACGAGGGCAAGACCCCCGACATGGAGCAGGACCAGACCCTGCTGGACAGGATGGTGGACGCAGTGGCCAGCTCCTGGGTGAACTCCAGCAACTTCAAGGTGAGGACACGTGGTGACACGTGACACTGCAGCCTGTTGTTGTTTTGGTGTCCTTGTTTATCAGGCAACAGGTGCCTATTTATTTGGGGAAAGGATATTAAGTGAGACGGGTGAAGCAAACGCAGCACTAACATGCCATATTTATCAATGGACACACACACACACACACCACACACACACACACACCACACACAACACACACACACCACACACACACACACACCACACACACCACACACACACACCACACACAACACACACACACACACACCACACACACACACACACCACACACACCACACACACCACACACACACCACAACACACCACACACAACACACACACACACACACCACACACACCACACACAACACACACACACCACACACACACCACACACCACACACACAACACACACACACACCACACACACCACACACACCACACACCACACACCACACACACCACACACCACACACACCAC